>NW_028289439.1:0-112646 GCF_059628265.1 Tinamus guttatus
CTCCGCTTCATCCAGCCCCTAACTCCATACTAGCACCAACGGGCTGCTAAAGCGTTTCGCAGAAACACCAACAAACCTGTTTCTCACTCCAACCACAAAGTGTGCGCAGCACGAGTCTTGGCACAGCAGAACACTTCCCTTGGCATGCCCTTTGCAGCCTCACTCCAAACGGGGCTCTCCGCTTCATCCAGCCCCTAACTCCATACTAGCACCAACGGGCTGCTAAAGCGTTTCGCAGAAAACACCAACAAACCTGTTTCTCACTCCAACCACAAAGTGTGCGCAGCACGAGTCTTGGCACAGCAGAACACTTCCCTTGGCATGCCCTTTGCAGCCTCACTCCAAACGGGGCTCTCCGCTTCATCCAGCCCCTAACTCCATACTAGCACCAGCGGGCCTGCTAAAGAGTTTCGCAGAAAACACCAACAAACCTGTTTCTCACTCCAACCACAAAGTTCGTGCGCAGCATGAGTCTTGGCACAGCAGAACACTTCCCTTGGCATGCCCTTTGCAGCCTCACTCCAGACGGGGCTCTCCGCTTCATCCATCCCCTAACTCCATACTAGCACCAACGGGCTGCTAAAGCGTTTCGCAGAAAACACCAAGGAACCTGTTTCTCACTCCAACCACAAAGTGTGCGCAGCACGAGTCTTGGCACAGCAGAACACTTCCCTTGGCATGCCTTTGCAGCCTCACTCCAAACGGGGCTCTCCGCTTCATCCATCCCCTAACTCCGTACTGGCACCAACGTGCTGCTAAAGCGTTTCGCAGAAAACACCAACAAACCTGTTTCTCACTCCAACCACAAAGTGTGCGCAGCACGAGTCTTGGCACAGCAGAACACTTCCCTTGGCATGCCCTTTGCAGCCTCACTCCAAACGGGGCTCTCCGCTTCATCAGCCCCTAACTCCATACTAGCACCAACGGGCTGCTAAAGCGTTTCGCAGAAAACACCAACAAACCTGTTTCTCACTCCAACCACAAAGTGTGCGCAGCACGAGTCTTGGCACAGCAGAACACTTCCCTTGGCATGCCCTTTGCAGCCTCACTCCAAACGGGGCTCTCCGCTTCATCCAGCCCCTAACTCCATACTAGCACCAACGGGCTGCTAAAGCGTTTCGCAGAAAACACCAACGAACCTGTTCTGACTCCAACCACAAAGTGTGCGCAGCACGAGTCTTGGCACAGCAGAACACTTCCTTGGCATGCCTTTGCACCCTCACTCCAAACGGGCTCTCCGCTTCATCCATCCCTAACTCCATACTAGCACCAACGGGCTGCTAAGCATTTCGCAGAAAACACCAACAAACCTGTTTCTCACTCCAACCACAAAGTGTGCACAGCATGAGTCTTGGCACAGCAGAACACTTCCCTTGGCATGCCCTTTGCAGCCTCACTCCAAGCGGGACTCTCCTCTTCATGCAGCCCCTAACTCCATACTAACACCAACGGGCTGCTAAAGCGTTTCGCAGAAAACACCAACAAACCTGTTTCTCACTCCAACCACAAAGTGGCGCAGCACGAGTCTGGCACAGCAGAACACTTCCCTTGGCATGCCCTTTGCAGCCTCACTCCAAACAGGGCTCTCCGCTTCATCCAGCCCCTAACTCATACTAGCACCAACGGGCTGCTAAAGCGTTTCGCAGGAAAACACCAAGGAACCTGTTTCTCACTCCAACCACAAAGTGTGCGCAGCACGAGTCTTGGCACAGCAGAACACTTCCCTTGGCATGCCCTTTACAGCCTCACTCCAAACGGGGCTCTCCGCTTCATTCGTCCCCTAACTCCATACTAGCACCAACGGGCTGCTAAAGCGTTTTGCAGAAAACACCAACAAACCTGTTTCTCACTCCAACCACAAAGTGTGCGCAGCACGACTCTTGGCACAGCAGAACACTTCCCTTGGCATGCCCTTTGCAGCCTCACTCCAAACGGGGCTCTCCGCTTCATCCATCCCCTAACACCATACTAGCACCAACGGGCTGCTAAAGCGTTTCGCAGAAAACACCAACAAACCTGTTTCTCACTCCAACCACAAAGTGTGCGCAGCACGAGTCTTGGCACAGCAGAACACTTCCCTTGGCATGCCCTTTGCAGCCTCACTCCAAACGGGGCTCTCCGCTTCATCCAGCCCTAACTCCATACTAGCACCAACGGCCTGCTAAAGCGTTTCGCAGAAAACACCAACGAACCTGTTTCTCACTCCAACCACAAAGTGTGCGCAGCACGAGTCTTGGCACAGCAGAACACTTCCCTTGGCATGCCCTTTGCAGCCTCACTCCAAACGGGCTCTCGCTTCATCCATCCCTAACACCATACTAGCACCAACGTGCTGCTAAAGCGTTTCGCAGAAAACACCAACAAACCTGTTTCTCACTCCAACCACAAAGTGTGCGCAGCACGAGTCTTGGCACAGCAGAACACTTCCCTTGGCATGCCCTTTGCAGCCTCACTCCAAACAGGGCTCTCCGCTTCATCCAGCCCCTAACTCCATACTAGCACCAACGGGCTGCTAAAGCGTTTCGCAGAAAACACCAACGAACCTGTTTCTCACTCCAACCACAAAGTGTGCGCAGCACGAGTCTTGGCACAGCAGAACACTTCCCTTGGCATGCCCTTTGCAGCCTCACTCCAAACGGGGCTCTCCGCTTCATCCAGCCCCTAACTCCGTAATGGCACCAACGTCCTGCAAAAGCGTTTCGCAGAAAACACCAACAAACCTGTTTTTCACTCCAACCACAAAGTGTGCGCAGCACGGCTCTTAGCACAGCAGAACACTTCCCTTGGCATGCCCTTTGCAGCCTCACTCCAAACGGGGCTCTCCGCTTCATCCATCCCCTAACTCCATACTAGCACCAACGGGCTGCTAAAGCGTTTCGCAGAAAACACCAACGAACCTGTTTCTCACTCCAACCACAAAGTGTGCGCAGCACGAGTCTTGGCACAGCAGAACACTTCCCTTGGCATGCCCTTTGCAGCCTCACTCCAAACGGGGCTCTCCGCTTCATCCGTCACCTAACTCCATACTAGCACCAACGGGCTGCTAAAGCGTTTCGCAGAAAACACCAACAATCCTGTTCTCACTCCAACCACAAAGTGTGCGCAGCACGAGTCTTGGCACAGCAGAACACTTCCCTTGGCATGCCCTTTGCAGCCTCACTCCAAACGGGGCTCTCCGCTTCATCCAGCCCCTAACTCCATACTAGCACCAACGGGCTGCTAAAGCGTTTCGCAGAAAACACCAACGAACCTGTTTCTCACTCCAACCACAAAGTGTGCGCAGCACGACTCTTGGCACAGCAGAACACTTCCCTTGGCATGCCCTTTGCAGCCTCACTCCAAACGGGGCTCTCCGCTTCATCCAGCCCCTAACTCCATACTAGCACCAACGGGCTGCTAAAGCGTTTTGCAGAAAACACCAAGGAACCTGTTTCTCACTCCAACACAAAGTGTGCGCAGCATGAGTCTTGGCACAGCAGAACACTTCCCTTGGCATGCCCTTTGCAGCCTCACTCCAAACGGGGCTCTCCGCTCATCCAGCCCCTAACTCCATACTAACACCAACGGGCTGCTAAAGCGTTTCGCAGAAAACACCAACAAACCTGTTTCTCACTCCAACCACAAAGTGTGCGCAGCACGAGTCTTGGCACAGCAGAACACTTCCCTTGGCATGCCTTTGCAGCCTCACTCCAAACGGGGCTCTCCGCTTCATCCAGCCCCTAACTCCATACTAGCACCAATGGGCTGCTAAGGCGTTTCGCAGAAAACACCAGCGAACCTGTTTCTCACTCCAACCACAAAGTGTGCGCAGCACGAGTCTTGGCACAGCAGAACACTTCCCTTGGCATGCCCTTTGCAGCCTCACTCCAAACGGGGCTCTCCGCTTCATCCATCCCCTAACTCCATACTAGAACCAACGGGCTGCTAAAGCATTTCGCAGAAAACACCAACAAACCTGTTTCTCACTCTAACCACAAAGTGTGCGCAGCACGAGTCTTGGCACAGCAGAACACTTCCCTTGGCATGCCCTTTGCAGCCTCACTCCAAACGGGGCTCTCCTCTTCATGCAGCCCCTAACTCCATACTAGCACCAACGGGCTGCTAAAGCGTTTCGCAGAAAACACCAAGGAACCTGTTTCTCACTCCAACCACAAAGTGTGCGCAGCACGAGTCTTGGCACAGCAGAACACTTCCCTTGGCATGCCCTTTGCACCCTCACTCCAAACGGGGCTCTCCGCTTCATCCATCCCCTAACACCATACTAGCACCAACGGGCTGCTAAAGCGTTTCGCAGAAAACACCAACAAACCTGTTTCTCACTCCAACCACAAAGTGTGCGCAGCACGAGTCTTGGCACAGCAGAACACTTCCCTTGGCATGCCCTTTGCAGCCTCACTCCAAACGGGGCTCTCCGCTTCATCCGTCCCCTAACTCCATACTAACACCAACGGGCTGCTAAAGCGTTTCGCAGAAAACACCAACGAACCTCTTTCTCACTCCAACCACAAAGTGTGCGCAGCACGAGTCTTGGCACAGCAGAACACTTCCCTTGGCATGCCCTTTGCAGCCTCACTCCAAACAGGGCTCTCCGCTTCATCCAGCCCCTAACTCCATACTAGCACCAACGGGCTGCTAAAGCGTTTCGCAGAAAACACCAACAAACCTGTTTCTCACTCCAACCACAAAGTGTGCGCAGCACGAGTCTTGGCACAGCAGAACACTTCCCTTGGCATGCCCTTTGCAGCCTCACTCCAAACGGGGCTCTCCGCTTCATCCAGCCCCTAACTCCATACTAGCACCAACGGGCTGCTAAAGCGTTTCGCAGAAAACACCAAGGAACCTGTTTCTCACTCCAACCACAAAGTGTGCGCAGCACGAGTCTTGGCACAGCAGAACACTTCCCTTGGCATGCCCTTTGCAGCCTCACTCCAAACGGGGCTCTCCGCTTCATCCAGCCCCTAACTCCATACTAGCACCAACGGGCTGCTAAAGCGTTTCGCAGAAAACACCAACAATCCTGTTTCTCACTCCAACCACAAAGTGTGCGCAGCACGAGTCTTGGCACAGCAGAACACTTCCCTTGGCATGCCCTTTGCAGCCTCACTCCAAACGGGGCTCTCCGCTTCATCCAGCCCCTAACTCCATACTAGCACCAACGGGCTGCTAAAGCGTTTCGCAGAAAACACCAACAAACCTGTTTCTCACTCCAACCACAAAGTGTGCGCAGCACGAGTCTTGGCACAGCAGAACACTTCCCTTGGCATGCCCTTTGCAGCCTCACTCCAAACGGGGCTCTCCGCTTCATCCAGCCCCTAACTCCATACTAGCACCAACGGGCTGCTAAAGCGTTTCGCAGAAAACACCAACAAACCTGTTTCTCACTCCAACCACAAAGTGTGCGCAGCACGAGTCTTGGCACAGCAGAACACTTCCCTTGGCATGCCCTTTGCAGCCTCACTCCAAACGGGGCTCTCCGCTTCATCCATTCCCTAATTACATACTAGCACCAACGGGCTGCTAAAGCGTTTCGCAGAAAACACCAACGAACCTGTTTCTCACTCCAACCACAAAGTGTGCGCAGCACGAGTCTTGGCACAGCAGAACACTTCCCTTGGCATGCCCTTTGCAGCCTCACTCCAAACGGGGCTCTCCGCTTCATCCATCCCCTAACTCCGTACTGGCACCAACGTGCTGCTAAAGCGTTTCGCAGAAAACACCAACAAACCTGTTTCTCACTCCAACCACAAAGTGTGCGCAGCATGAGTCTTGGCACAGCAGAACACTTCCCTTGGCATGCCCTTTGCAGCCTCACTCCAAACGGGGCTCTCCGCTTCATCCATCCCCTAACTCCATACTAGCACCAACGGGCTGCTAAAGCGTTTCGCAGAAAACACCAACGAACCTGTTTCTCACTCCAAGCACAAAGTGTGTGCAGCACGAGTCTTGGCACAGCAGAACACTTCCCTTGGCATGCCCTTTGCAGCCTCACTCCAAACGGGGCTCTCCGCTTCATCCAGCCCCTAACTCCATACTAGCACCAACGGGCTGCTAAAGCGTTTCGCAGAAAACACCAACAAACCTGTTTCTCACTCCAACCACAAAGTGTGCGCAGCACGAGTCTTGGCACAGCAGAACACTTCCCTTGGCATGCCCTTTGCAGCCTCACTCCAAACGGGGCTCTCCGCTTCATCCAAACCCTAACTCCATACTAACACCAACGGGCTGCTAAAGCGTTTCGCAGAAAACACCAACAAACCTGTTTCTCATTCCAACCACAAAGTGTGCGCAGCACGAGTCTTGGCACAGCAGAACACTTCCCTTGGCATGCCCTTTGCAGCCTCACTCCAAGCGGGGCTCTCCGCTTCATCCAGCCCCTAACTCCATACTAACACCAACGGGCTGCTAAAGCGTTTCGCAGAAAACACCAACAAACCTGTTTCTCATTCCAACCACAAAGTGTGCGCAGCACGAGTCTTGGCACAGCAGAACACTTCCCTTGGCATGCCCTTTGCAGCCTCACTCCAAACGGGGCTCTCCGCTTCATCCAGCCCCTAACTCCATACTAGCACCAACGGGCTGCTAAAGCGTTTTGCAGAAAACACCAACAAACCTGTTTCTCATTCCAACCACAAAGTGTGCGCAGCACGAGTCTTGGCACAGCAGAACACTTCCCTTGGCATGCCCTTTGCAGCCTCACTCCAAGCGGGGCTCTCCGCTTCATGCAGCCCCTAACTCCATACTAGCACCAACGGGCTGCTAATGCGTTTCGCAGAAAACTCCAAGGAACCTGTTTCTCACTCCAACCACAAAATGTGCGCAGCACGAGTCTTGGCACAGCAGAACACTTCCCCTGGCATGCCCTTTGCAGCCTCACTCCAAACAGGGCTCTCCGCTTCATCCAGCCCCTAACTCCATACTAGCACCAACGGGCTGCTAAAGCGTTTCGCAGAAAACTCCAAGGAACCTGTTTCTCACTCCAACCACAAAGTGTGCGCAGCACGAGTCTTGGCACAGCAGAACACTTCCCTTGGCATGCCCTTTGCAGCCTCACTCCAAACGGGGCTCTCCGCTTCATCCAGCCCCTAACTCCATACTAGCACCAACGGGCTGCTAAAGCGTTTCGCAGAAAACACCAAGGAACCTGTTTCTCACTCCAACCACAAAGTGTGCGCAGCACGAGTCTTGGCACAGCAGAACACTTCCCTTGGCATGCCCTTTGCAGCCTCACTCCAAACGGGGCTCTCCGCTTCATCCAGCCCCTAACTCCATACTAGCACCAACGGGCTGCTAAAGCGTTTCGCAGAAAACACCAACGAACCTGTTTCTCACTCCAACCACAAAGTGTGCGCAGCACGAGTCTTGGCACAGCAGAACACTTCCCTTGGCATGCCCTTTGCAGCCTCACTCCAAACGGGGCTCTCCGCTTCATCCAGCCCCTAACTCCATACTAGCACCAACGTGCTACTAAAGCGTTTCGCAGAAAACTCCAAGGAACCTGTTTCTCACTCCAACCACAAAGTGTGCGCAGCACGAGTCTTGGCACAGCAGAACACTTCCCTTGGCATGCCCTTTGCAGCCTCACTCCAAACGGGGCTCTCCGCTTCATCCAGCCCCTAACTCCGTACTAGCACCAACGGGCTGCTAAAGCGTTTCGCAGAAAACACCAACAAACCTGTTTCTCACTCCAACCACAAAGTGTGCGCAGCACGAGTCTTGGCACAGCAGAACACTTCCCTTGGCATGCCCTTTGCAGCCTCACTCCAAACGGGGCTCTCCGCTTCATCCATCCCCTAACTCCGTACTGGCACCAACGTGCTGCTAAAGCGTTTCGCAGAAAACACCAACAAACCTGTTTCTCACTCCAACCACAAAGTGTGCGCAGCATGAGTCTTGGCACAGCAGAACACTTCCCTTGGCATGCCCTTTGCAGCCTCACTCCAAACGGGGCTCTCCGCTTCATCCGTCCCCTAACTCCATACTAGCACCAACGGGCTGCTAAAGCGTTTCGCAGAAAACACCAACGAACCTGTTTCTCACTTCAACCACAAAGTGTGCGCAGCACGAGTCTTGGCACAGCAGAACACTTCCCTTGGCATGCCCTTTGCAGCCTCACTCCAAACGGGGCTCTCCGCTTCATCCGTCCCCTAACTCCATACTAGCACCAACGGGCTGCTAAAGCGTTTTGCAGAAAACACCAACAAACCTGTTTCTCATTCCAACCACAAAGTGTGCGCAGCACGACTCTTGGCACAGCAGAACACTTCCCTTGGCATGCCCTTTGCAGCCTCACTCCAAACGGGGCTCTCCGCTTCATCCAGCCCCTAACTCCATACTAGCACCAACGGGCTGCTAAAGCGTTTCGCAGAAAACACCAACAAACCTGTTTCTCACTCCAACCACAAAGTGTGCGCAGCACGAGTCTTGGCACAGCAGAACACTTCCCTTGGCATGCCCTTTGCAGCCTCACTCCAAACGGGGCTCTCCGCTTCATCCAGCCCCTAACTCCATACTAACACCAACGGGCTGCTAAAGCGTTTCGCAGAAAACACCAACAATCCTGTTTCTCACTCCAACCACAAAGTGTGCGCAGCACGAGTCTTGGCACAGCAGAACACTTCCCTTGGCATGCCCTTTGCAGCCTCACTCCAAACGGGGCTCTCCGCTTCATCCAGCCCCTAACTCCATACTAGCACCAACGGGCTGCTAAAGTGTTTCGCAGAAAACACCAACAAACCTGTTTCTCATTCCAACCACAAAGTGTGCGCAGCACGACTCTTGGCACAGCAGAACACTTCCCTTGGCATGCCCTTTGCAGCCTCACTCCAGACGGGGCTCTCCGCTTCATCCAGCCCCTAACTCCATACTAGCACCAACGGGCTGCTAAAGCGTTTCGCAGAAAACACCAACGAACCTGTTTCTCATTCCAACCACAAAGTGTGCGCAGCACGAGTCTTGGCACAGCAGAACACTTCCCTTGGCATGCCCTTTGCAGCCTCACTCCAAACGGGGCTCTCCGCTTCATCCAGCCCCTAACTCCATACTAACACCAACGGGCTGCTAAAGCGTTTCGCAGAAAACACCAACAATCCTGTTTCTCACTCCAACCACAAAGTGTGCGCAGCACGAGTCTTGGCACAGCAGAACACTTCCCTTGGCATGCCCTTTGCAGCCTCACTCCAAACGGGGCTCTCCGCTTCATCCAGCCCCTAACTCCATACTAGCACCAACGGGCTGCTAAAGCGTTTCGCAGAAAACACCAACAAACCTGTTTCTCATTCCAACCACAAAGTGTGCGCAGCACGACTCTTGGCACAGCAGAACACTTCCCTTGGCATGCCCTTTGCAGCCTCACTCCAGACGGGGCTCTCCGCTTCATCCAGCCCCTAACTCCATACTAGCACCAACGGGCTGCTAAAGCGTTTCGCAGAAAACACCAACGAACCTGTTTCTCATTCCAACCACAAAGTGTGCGCAGCATGAGTCTTGGCACAGCAGAACACTTCCCTTGGCATGCCCTTTGCAGCCTCACTCCAGACGGGGCTCTCCGCTTCATCCATCCCCTAACTCCGTACTGGCACCAACGTGCTGCTAAAGCGTTTTGCAGAAAACACCAACGAACCTGTTTCTCATTCCAACCACAAAGTGTGCGCAGCACGAGTCTTGGCACAGCAGAACACTTCCCTTGGCATGCCCTTTGCAGCCTCACTCCAAACGCGGCTCTCCACTTCATCCGTCCCCTAACTCCATACTAACACCAACGGGCTGCTAAAGCGTTTCGCAGAAAACACCAACAAACCTGTTTCTCACTCCAACCACAAAGTGTGCGCAGCACGAGTCTTGGCACAGCAGAACACTTCCCTTGGCATGCCCTTTGCAGCCTCACTCCAAACGGGGCTCTCCGCTTCATTCGTCCCCTAACTCCATACTAGCACCAACGGGCTGCTAAAGCGTTTTGCAGAAAACACCAACAAACCTGTTTCTCATTCCAACCACAAAGTGTGCGCAGCACGACTCTTGGCACAGCAGAACACTTCCCTTGGCATGCCCTTTGCAGCCTCACTCCAAACGGGGCTCTCCGCTTCATCCATCCCCTAACACCATACTAGCACCAACGGGCTGCTAAAGCGTTTCGCAGAAAACACCAACAAACCTGTTTCTCACTCCAACCACAAAGTGTGCGCAGCACGAGTCTTGGCACAGCAGAACACTTCCCTTGGCATGCCCTTTGCAGCCTCACTCCAAACGGGGCTCTCCGCTTCATCCAGCCCCTAACTCCATACTAGCACCAACGGGCTGCTAAAGCGTTTCGCAGAAAACACCAAGGAACCTGTTTCTCACTCCAACCACAAAGTGTGCGCAGCACGAGTCTTGGCACAGCAGAACACTTCCCTTGGCATGCCCTTTGCAGCCTCACTCCAAACGGGGCTCTCCGCTTCATCCAGCCCCTAACTCCATACTAGCACCAACGGGCTGCTAAAGCGTTTCGCAGAAAACACCAAGGAACCTGTTTCTCACTCCAACCACAAAGTGTGCGCAGCACGAGTCTTGGCACAGCAGAACACTTCCCTTGGCATGCCCTTTGCAGCCTCACTCCAAACGGGGCTCTCCGCTTCATCCAGCCCCTAACACCATACTAGCACCAACGGGCTGCTAAAGCGTTTCGCAGAAAACACCAACAAACCTGTTTCTCACTCCAACCACAAAGTGTGCGCAGCACGAGTCTTGGCACAGCAGAACACTTCCCTTGGCATGCCCTTTGCAGCCTCACTCCAAACGGGGCTCTCCACTTCATCCGTCCCCTAACTCCATACAAACACCAACGGGCTGCTAAAGCGTTTAGCAAAAAACACCAACGAACCTGTTACTCACTCCAACCACAAAGTGTGCGCAGCACGAGTCTTGGCACAGCAGAACACTTCCCTTGGCATGCCCTTTGCAGCCTCACTCCAAACGGGGCTCTCCGCTTCATCCAGCCCCTAACTCCATACTAGCACCAACGGGCTGCTAAAGCGTTTCGCAGAAAACACCAACGAACCTGTTTCTCACTCCAACCACAAAGTGTGCGCAGCACGAGTCTTGGCAAAGCAGAACACTTCCCTTGGCATGCCCTTTGCAGCCTCACTCCAAACGGGGCTCTCCGCTTCATCCATCCCCTAACTCCGTACTGGCACCAACGTCCTGCAAAAGCGTTTCGCAGAAAACACCAACAAACCTGTTTCTCACTCCAACCACAAAGTGTGCGCAGCACGGCTCTTAGCACAGTAGAACACTTCCCTTGGCATGCCCTTTGCAGCCTCACTCCAAACGGGGCTCTCCGCTTCATCCAGCCCCTAACTCCATACTAGCACCAACGGGCTGCTAAAGCGTTTCGCAGAAAACACCAACGAACCTGTTTCTCACTCCAACCACAAAGTGTGCGCAGCACGAGTCTTGGCACAGCAGAACACTTCCCTTGGCATGCCCTTTGCAGCCTCACTCCAAACGGGGCTCTCCGCTTCATCCGTCCCCTAACTCCATACTAGCACCAACGGGCTGCTAAAGCGTTTCGCAGAAAACACCAACAATCCTGTTTCTCACTCCAACCACAAAGTGTGCGCAGCACGAGTCTTGGCACAGCAGAACACTTCCCTTGGCATGCCCTTTGCAGCCTCACTCCAAACGGGGCTCTCCGCTTCATCCATCCCCTAACTCCATACTAGCACCAACGGGCTGCTAAAGCGTTTTGCAGAAAACACCAACAAACCTGTTTCTCATTCCAACCACAAAGTGTGCGCAGCACGAGTCTTGGCACAGCAGAACACTTCCCTTGGCATGCCCTTTGCAGCCTCACTCCAAACGGGGCTCTCCGCTTCATCCAGCCCCTAACTCCATACTAGCACCAACGGGCTGCTAAAGCGTTTCGCAGAAAACACCAAGGAACCTGTTTCTCACTCCAACCACAAAGTGTGCGCAGCACGAGTCTTGGCACAGCAGAACACTTCCCTTGGCATGCCCTTTGCAGCCTCACTCCAAACGGGGCTCTCCGCTTCATCCAGCCCCTAACTCCATACTAGCACCAACGGGCTGCTAAAGCGTTTCGCAGAAAACACCAAGGAACCTGTTTCTCACTCCAACCACAAAGTGTGCGCAGCACGACTCTTGGCACAGCAGAACACTTCCCTTGGCATGCCCTTTGCAGCCTCACTCCAAACGGGGCTCTCCGCTTCATCCAGCCCCTAACTCCATACTAGCACCAACGGGCTGCTAAAGCGTTTCGCAGAAAACACCAACGAACCTGTTTCTCACTCCAACCACAAAGTGTGCGCAGCACGAGTCTTGGCACAGCAGAACACTTCCCTTGGCATGCCCTTTGCAGCCTCACTCCAAACGGGGCTCTCCGCTTCATCCAGCCCCTAACTCCATACTAGCACCAACGGGCTGCTAAAGCGTTTCGCAGAAAACACCAACAATCCTGTTTCTCACTCCAACCACAAAGTGTGCGCAGCACGAGTCTTGGCACAGCAGAACACTTCCCTTGGCATGCCCTTTGCAGCCTCACTCCAAACGGGGCTCTCCGCTTCATCCAGCCCCTAACTCCATACTAGCACCAAAGGGCTGCTAAAGAGTTTCGCAGAAAACACCAACAAACCTGTTTCTCACTCCAACCACAAAGTGTGCACAGCATGAGTCTTGGCACAGCAGAACACTTCCCTTGGCATGCCCTTTGCAGCCTCACTCCAAACGGGGCTCTCCGCTTCATCCATCCCCTAACTCCGTAGTGGCACCAACGTCCTGCAAAAGCGTTTTGCAGAAAACACCAACAAACCTGTTTTTCACTCCAACCTCAAAGTGTGCGCAGCACGGCTCTTAGCACAGCAGAACACTTCCCTTGGCATGCCCTTTGCAGCCTCACTCCAAACGGGGCTCTCCGCTTCATCCATCCCCTAACTCCATACTAGCACCAACGGGCTGCTAAAGCGTTTCGCAGAAAACACCAACGAACCTGTTTCTCACTCCAACCACAAAGTGTGCGCAGCACGAGTCTTGGCACAGCAGAACACTTCCCTTGGCATGCCCTTTGCAGCCTCACTCCAAACGGGGCTCTCCGCTTCATCCGTCCCCTAACTCCATACTAGCACCAACGGGCTGCTAAAGCGTTTCGCAGAAAACACCAACAATCCTGTTTCTCACTCCAACCACAAAGTGTGCGCAGCACGAGTCTTGGCACAGCAGAACACTTCCCTTGGCATGCCCTTTGCAGCCTCACTCCAAACGGGGCTCTCCGCTTCATCCATCCCCTAACTCCATACTAGCACCAACGGGCTGCTAAAGCGTTTCGCAGAAAACACCAACAAACCTGTTTCTCATTCCAACCACAAAGTGTGCGCAGCACGAGTCTTGGCACAGCAGAACACTTCCCTTGGCATGCCCTTTGCAGCCTCACTCCAAACGGGGCTCTCCGCTTCATCCAGCCCCTAACTCCATACTAGCACCAACGGGCTGCTAAAGCGTTTCGCAGAAAACACCAAGGAACCTGTTTCTCACTCCAACCACAAAGTGTGCGCAGCACGAGTCTTGGCACAGCAGAACACTTCCCTTGGCATGCCCTTTGCAGCCTCACTCCAAACGGGGCTCTCCGCTTCATCCAACCCCTAACTCCATACTAGCACCAACGGGCTGCTAAAGCGTTTCGCAGAAAACTCCAAGGAACCTGTTTCTCACTCCAACCACAAAGTGTGCGCAGCACGAGTCTTGGCACAGCAGAACACTTCCCTTGGCATGCCCTTTGCAGCCTCACTCCAAACGGGGCTCTCCGCTTCATCCAGCCCCTAACTCCATACTAGCACCAACGGGCTGCTAAAGCGTTTCGCAGAAAACACCAACAAACCTGTTTCTCACTCCAACCACAAAGTGTGCGCAGCACGAGTCTTGGCACAGCAGAACACTTCCCTTGGCATGCCCTTTGCAGCCTCACTCCAAACGGGGCTCTCCGCTTCATCCAGCCCCTAACTCCATACTAGCACCAACGGGCTGCTAAAGCGTTTCGCAGAAAACACCAACAAACCTGTTTCTCACTCCAACCACAAAGTGTGCGCAGCACGAGTCTTGGCACAGCAGAACACTTCCCTTGGCATGCCCTTTGCAGCCTCACTCCAAACGGGGCTCTCCGCTTCATCCAGCCCCTAACTCCATACTAGCACCAGCGGGCTGCTAAAGAGTTTCGCAGAAAACACCAACAAACCTGTTTCTCACTCCAACCACAAAGTGTGCGCAGCATGAGTCTTGGCACAGCAGAACACTTCCCTTGGCATGCCCTTTGCAGCCTCACTCCAGACGGGGCTCTCCGCTTCATCCATCCCCTAACTCCATACTAGCACCAACGGGCTGCTAAAGCGTTTCGCAGAAAACACCAAGGAACCTGTTTCTCACTCCAACCACAAAGTGTGCGCAGCACGAGTCTTGGCACAGCAGAACACTTCCCTTGGCATGCCCTTTGCAGCCTCACTCCAAACGGGGCTCTCCGCTTCATCCATCCCCTAACTCCGTACTGGCACCAACGTGCTGCTAAAGCGTTTCGCAGAAAACACCAACAAACCTGTTTCTCACTCCAACCACAAAGTGTGCGCAGCACGAGTCTTGGCACAGCAGAACACTTCCCTTGGCATGCCCTTTGCAGCCTCACTCCAAACGGGGCTCTCCGCTTCATCCAGCCCCTAACTCCATACTAGCACCAACGGGCTGCTAAAGCGTTTCGCAGAAAACACCAAGGAACCTGTTTCTCACTCCAACCACAAAGTGTGCGCAGCACGAGTCTTGGCACAGCAGAACACTTCCCTTGGCATGCCCTTTGCAGCCTCACTCCAAACGGGGCTCTCCGCTTCATCCAGCCCCTAACTCCATACTAGCACCAACGGGCTGCTAAAGCGTTTCGCAGAAAACACCAACGAACCTGTTTCTGACTCCAACCACAAAGTGTGCGCAGCACGAGTCTTGGCACAGCAGAACACTTCCCTTGGCATGCCCTTTGCACCCTCACTCCAAACGGGGCTCTCCGCTTCATCCATCCCCTAACTCCATACTAGCACCAACGGGCTGCTAAAGCATTTCGCAGAAAACACCAACAAACCTGTTTCTCACTCCAACCACAAAGTGTGCACAGCATGAGTCTTGGCACAGCAGAACACTTCCCTTGGCATGCCCTTTGCAGCCTCACTCCAAGCGGGACTCTCCTCTTCATGCAGCCCCTAACTCCATACTAACACCAACGGGCTGCTAAAGCGTTTCGCAGAAAACACCAACAAACCTGTTTCTCACTCCAACCACAAAGTGTGCGCAGCACGAGTCTTGGCACAGCAGAACACTTCCCTTGGCATGCCCTTTGCAGCCTCACTCCAAACAGGGCTCTCCGCTTCATCCAGCCCCTAACTCCATACTAGCACCAACGGGCTGCTAAAGCGTTTCGCAGAAAACACCAAGGAACCTGTTTCTCACTCCAACCACAAAGTGTGCGCAGCACGAGTCTTGGCACAGCAGAACACTTCCCTTGGCATGCCCTTTACAGCCTCACTCCAAACGGGGCTCTCCGCTTCATTCGTCCCCTAACTCCATACTAGCACCAACGGGCTGCTAAAGCGTTTTGCAGAAAACACCAACAAACCTGTTTCTCACTCCAACCACAAAGTGTGCGCAGCACGAGTCTTGGCACAGCAGAACACTTCCCTTGGCATGCCCTTTGCAGCCTCACTCCAAACGGGGCTCTCCGCTTCATCCAGCCCCTAACTCCATACTAGCACCAACGGCCTGCTAAAGCGTTTCGCAGAAAACACCAACGAACCTGTTTCTCACTCCAACCACAAAGTGTGCGCAGCACGAGTCTTGGCACAGCAGAACACTTCCCTTGGCATGCCCTTTGCAGCCTCACTCCAAACGGGGCTCTCCGCTTCATCCATCCCCTAACACCATACTAGCACCAACGTGCTGCTAAAGCGTTTCGCAGAAAACACCAACAAACCTGTTTCTCACTCCAACCACAAAGTGTGCGCAGCACGAGTCTTGGCACAGCAGAACACTTCCCTTGGCATGCCCTTTGCAGCCTCACTCCAAACAGGGCTCTCCGCTTCATCCAGCCCCTAACTCCATACTAGCACCAACGGGCTGCTAAAGCGTTTCGCAGAAAACACCAACGAACCTGTTTCTCACTCCAACCACAAAGTGTGCGCAGCACGAGTCTTGGCACAGCAGAACACTTCCCTTGGCATGCCCTTTGCAGCCTCACTCCAAACGGGGCTCTCCGCTTCATCCAGCCCCTAACTCCGTAATGGCACCAACGTCCTGCAAAAGCGTTTCGCAGAAAACACCAACAAACCTGTTTTTCACTCCAACCACAAAGTGTGCGCAGCACGGCTCTTAGCACAGCAGAACACTTCCCTTGGCATGCCCTTTGCAGCCTCACTCCAAACGGGGCTCTCCGCTTCATCCATCCCCTAACTCCATACTAGCACCAACGGGCTGCTAAAGCGTTTCGCAGAAAACACCAACGAACCTGTTTCTCACTCCAACCACAAAGTGTGCGCAGCACGAGTCTTGGCACAGCAGAACACTTCCCTTGGCATGCCCTTTGCAGCCTCACTCCAAACGGGGCTCTCCGCTTCATCCGTCACCTAACTCCATACTAGCACCAACGGGCTGCTAAAGCGTTTCGCAGAAAACACCAACAATCCTGTTTCTCACTCCAACCACAAAGTGTGCGCAGCACGAGTCTTGGCACAGCAGAACACTTCCCTTGGCATGCCCTTTGCAGCCTCACTCCAAACGGGGCTCTCCGCTTCATCCAGCCCCTAACTCCATACTAGCACCAACGGGCTGCTAAAGCGTTTCGCAGAAAACACCAACGAACCTGTTACTCACTCCAACCACAAAGTGTGCGCAGCACGAGTCTTGGCACAGCAGAACACTTCCCTTGGCATGCCCTTTGCAGCCTCACTCCAAACGGGGCTCTCCGCTTCATCCAGCCCCTAACTCCATACTAGCACCAACGGGCTGCTAAAGCGTTTCGCAGAAAACACCAACAAACCTGTTTCTCACTCCAACCACAAAGTGTGCGCAGCACGAGTCTTGGCACAGCAGAACACTTCCCTTGGCATGCCCTTTGCAGCCTCACTCCAAACGGGGCTCTCCGCTTCATCCAGCCCCTAACTCCATACTAGCACCAAAGGGCTGCTAAAGAGTTTCGCAGAAAACACCAACAAACCTGTTTCTCACTCCAACCACAAAGTGTGCACAGCATGAGTCTTGGCACAGCAGAACACTTCCCTTGGCATGCCCTTTGCAGCCTCACTCCAGACGGGGCTCTCCGCTTCATCCATCCCCTAACTCCATACTAGCACCAACGGGCTGCTAAAGCGTTTCGCAGAAAACACCAAGGAACCTGTTTCTCACTCCAACCACAAAGTGTGCGCAGCACGAGTCTTGGCACAGCAGAACACTTCCCTTGGCATGCCCTTTGCAGCCTCACTCCAAACGGGGCTCTCCGCTTCATCCAGCCCCTAACTCCGTACTGGCACCAACGTGCTGCTAAAGCGTTTCGCAGAAAACACCAAGGAACCTGTTTCTCACTCCAACCACAAAGTGTGCGCAGCATGAGTCTTGGCACAGCAGAACGCTTCCCTTGGCATGCCCTTTGCAGCCTCACTCCAAACGGGGCTCTCCGCTTCATCCATCCCCTAACTCCATACTAGCACCAACGGGCTGCTAAAGCGTTTCGCAGAAAACACCAAGGAACCTGTTTCTCACTCCAAGCACAAAGCATGCGCAGCACGAGTCTTGGCACAGCAGAAGACTTCCCTTGGCATGCCCTTTGCAGCCTCACTCCAAACGGGGCTCTCCGCTTCATTCGTCCCCTAACTCCATACTAGCACCAACGGGCTGCTAAAGCGTTTTGCAGAAAACACCAACAAACCTGTTTCTCATTCCAACCACAAAGTGTGCGCAGCACGACTCTTGGCACAGCAGAACACTTCCCTTGGCATGCCCTTTGCAGCCTCACTCCAAGCGGGGCTCTCCGCTTCATGCAGCCCCTAACTCCATACTAGCACCAACGGGCTGGTAAAACGTTTCGCAGAAAACACCAACAAACCTGTTTCTCACTCCAACCACAAAGTGTGCGCAGCACGAGTCTTGGCACAGCAGAACACTTCCCTTGGCATGCCCTTTGCAGCCTCACTACAGACGGGGCTCTCCGCTTCATCCATCCCCTAACTCCATACTAGCACCAACGGGCTGCTAAAGCGTTTCGCAGAAAACACCAACGAACCTGTTTCTCACTCCAACCACAAAGTGTGCGCAGCACGAGTCTTGGCACAGCAGAACACTTCCCTTGGCATGCCCTTTGCAGCCTCACTCCAAACGGGGCTCTCCGCTTCATCCATCCCCTAACTCCGTACTGGCACCAACGTGCTGCTAAAGCGTTTCGCAGAAAACACCAACAAACCTGTTTCTCACTCCAACCACAAAGTGTGCGCAGCATGAGTCTTGGCACAGCAGAACACTTCCCTTGGCATGCCCTTTGCAGCCTCACTCCAAACGGGGCTCTCCGCTTCATCCAGCCCCTAACTCCATACTAGCACCAACGGGCTGCTAAAGCGTTTCGCAGAAAACACCAACGAACCTGTTTCTCACTCCAACCACAAAGTGTGCGCAGCACGAGTCTTGGCACAGCAGAACACTTCCCTTGGCATGCCCTTTGCAGCCTCACTCCAAACGGGGCTCTCCGCTTCATCCAGCCCCTAACTCCATACTAGCACCAACGGGCTGCTAAAGCGTTTCGCAGAAAACACCAACAATCCTGTTTCTCACTCCAACCACAAAGTGTGCGCAGCACGAGTCTTGGCACAGCAGAACACTTCCCTTGGCATGCCCTTTGCAGCCTCACTCCAAACGGGGCTCTCCGCTTCATCCAGCCCCTAACTCCATACTAGCACCAAAGGGCTGCTAAAGAGTTTCGCAGAAAACACCAACAAACCTGTTTCTCACTCCAACCACAAAGTGTGCACAGCATGAGTCTTGGCACAGCAGAACACTTCCCTTGGCATGCCCTTTGCAGCCTCACTCCAAACGGGGCTCTCCGCTTCATCCATCCCCTAACTCCGTAGTGGCACCAACGTCCTGCAAAAGCGTTTTGCAGAAAACACCAACAAACCTGTTTTTCACTCCAACCTCAAAGTGTGCGCAGCACGAGTCTTGGCACAGCAGAACACTTCCCTTGGCATGCCCTTTGCAGCCTCACTCCAAACGGGGCTCTCCGCTTCATCCATCCCCTAACTCCATACTAGCACCAACGGGCTGCTAAAGCGTTTCGCAGAAAACACCAACGAACCTGTTTCTCACTCCAACCACAAAGTGTGCGCAGCACGAGTCTTGGCACAGCAGAACACTTCCCTTGGCATGCCCTTTGCAGCCTCACTCCAAACGGGGCTCTCCGCTTCATCCGTCCCCTAACTCCATACTAGCACCAACGGGCTGCTAAAGCGTTTCGCAGAAAACACCAACAATCCTGTTTCTCACTCCAACCACAAAGTGTGCGCAGCACGAGTCTTGGCACAGCAGAACACTTCCCTTGGCATGCCCTTTGCAGCCTCACTCCAAACGGGGCTCTCCGCTTCATCCATCCCCTAACTCCATACTAGCACCAACGGGCTGCTAAAGCGTTTCGCAGAAAACACCAACAAACCTGTTTCTCATTCCAACCACAAAGTGTGCGCAGCACGAGTCTTGGCACAGCAGAACACTTCCCTTGGCATGCCCTTTGCAGCCTCACTCCAAACGGGGCTCTCCGCTTCATCCAGCCCCTAACTCCATACTAGCACCAACGGGCTGCTAAAGCGTTTCGCAGAAAACACCAAGGAACCTGTTTCTCACTCCAACCACAAAGTGTGCGCAGCACGAGTCTTGGCACAGCAGAACACTTCCCTTGGCATGCCCTTTGCAGCCTCACTCCAAACGGGGCTCTCCGCTTCATCCAACCCCTAACTCCATACTAGCACCAACGGGCTGCTAAAGCGTTTCGCAGAAAACTCCAAGGAACCTGTTTCTCACTCCAACCACAAAGTGTGCGCAGCACGAGTCTTGGCACAGCAGAACACTTCCCTTGGCATGCCCTTTGCAGCCTCACTCCAAACGGGGCTCTCCGCTTCATCCAGCCCCTAACTCCATACTAGCACCAACGGGCTGCTAAAGCGTTTCGCAGAAAACACCAACAAACCTGTTTCTCACTCCAACCACAAAGTGTGCGCAGCACGAGTCTTGGCACAGCAGAACACTTCCCTTGGCATGCCCTTTGCAGCCTCACTCCAAACGGGGCTCTCCGCTTCATCCAGCCCCTAACTCCATACTAGCACCAACGGGCTGCTAAAGCGTTTCGCAGAAAACACCAACAAACCTGTTTCTCACTCCAACCACAAAGTGTGCGCAGCACGAGTCTTGGCACAGCAGAACACTTCCCTTGGCATGCCCTTTGCAGCCTCACTCCAAACGGGGCTCTCCGCTTCATCCAGCCCCTAACTCCATACTAGCACCAGCGGGCTGCTAAAGAGTTTCGCAGAAAACACCAACAAACCTGTTTCTCACTCCAACCACAAAGTGTGCGCAGCATGAGTCTTGGCACAGCAGAACACTTCCCTTGGCATGCCCTTTGCAGCCTCACTCCAGACGGGGCTCTCCGCTTCATCCATCCCCTAACTCCATACTAGCACCAACGGGCTGCTAAAGCGTTTCGCAGAAAACACCAAGGAACCTGTTTCTCACTCCAACCACAAAGTGTGCGCAGCACGAGTCTTGGCACAGCAGAACACTTCCCTTGGCATGCCCTTTGCAGCCTCACTCCAAACGGGGCTCTCCGCTTCATCCATCCCCTAACTCCGTACTGGCACCAACGTGCTGCTAAAGCGTTTCGCAGAAAACACCAACAAACCTGTTTCTCACTCCAACCACAAAGTGTGCGCAGCACGAGTCTTGGCACAGCAGAACACTTCCCTTGGCATGCCCTTTGCAGCCTCACTCCAAACGGGGCTCTCCGCTTCATCCAGCCCCTAACTCCATACTAGCACCAACGGGCTGCTAAAGCGTTTCGCAGAAAACACCAACGAACCTGTTTCTGACTCCAACCACAAAGTGTGCGCAGCACGAGTCTTGGCACAGCAGAACACTTCCCTTGGCATGCCCTTTGCACCCTCACTCCAAACGGGGCTCTCCGCTTCATCCATCCCCTAACTCCATACTAGCACCAACGGGCTGCTAAAGCATTTCGCAGAAAACACCAACAAACCTGTTTCTCACTCCAACCACAAAGTGTGCACAGCATGAGTCTTGGCACAGCAGAACACTTCCCTTGGCATGCCCTTTGCAGCCTCACTCCAAGCGGGACTCTCCTCTTCATGCAGCCCCTAACTCCATACTAACACCAACGGGCTGCTAAAGCGTTTCGCAGAAAACACCAACAAACCTGTTTCTCACTCCAACCACAAAGTGTGCGCAGCACGAGTCTTGGCACAGCAGAACACTTCCCTTGGCATGCCCTTTGCAGCCTCACTCCAAACAGGGCTCTCCGCTTCATCCAGCCCCTAACTCCATACTAGCACCAACGGGCTGCTAAAGCGTTTCGCAGAAAACACCAAGGAACCTGTTTCTCACTCCAACCACAAAGTGTGCGCAGCACGAGTCTTGGCACAGCAGAACACTTCCCTTGGCATGCCCTTTACAGCCTCACTCCAAACGGGGCTCTCCGCTTCATTCGTCCCCTAACTCCATACTAGCACCAACGGGCTGCTAAAGCGTTTTGCAGAAAACACCAACAAACCTGTTTCTCACTCCAACCACAAAGTGTGCGCAGCACGAGTCTTGGCACAGCAGAACACTTCCCTTGGCATGCCCTTTGCAGCCTCACTCCAAACGGGGCTCTCCGCTTCATCCAGCCCCTAACTCCATACTAGCACCAACGGCCTGCTAAAGCGTTTCGCAGAAAACACCAACGAACCTGTTTCTCACTCCAACCACAAAGTGTGCGCAGCACGAGTCTTGGCACAGCAGAACACTTCCCTTGGCATGCCCTTTGCAGCCTCACTCCAAACGGGGCTCTCCGCTTCATCCATCCCCTAACACCATACTAGCACCAACGTGCTGCTAAAGCGTTTCGCAGAAAACACCAACAAACCTGTTTCTCACTCCAACCACAAAGTGTGCGCAGCACGAGTCTTGGCACAGCAGAACACTTCCCTTGGCATGCCCTTTGCAGCCTCACTCCAAACAGGGCTCTCCGCTTCATCCAGCCCCTAACTCCATACTAGCACCAACGGGCTGCTAAAGCGTTTCGCAGAAAACACCAACGAACCTGTTTCTCACTCCAACCACAAAGTGTGCGCAGCACGAGTCTTGGCACAGCAGAACACTTCCCTTGGCATGCCCTTTGCAGCCTCACTCCAAACGGGGCTCTCCGCTTCATCCAGCCCCTAACTCCGTAATGGCACCAACGTCCTGCAAAAGCGTTTCGCAGAAAACACCAACAAACCTGTTTTTCACTCCAACCACAAAGTGTGCGCAGCACGGCTCTTAGCACAGCAGAACACTTCCCTTGGCATGCCCTTTGCAGCCTCACTCCAAACGGGGCTCTCCGCTTCATCCATCCCCTAACTCCATACTAGCACCAACGGGCTGCTAAAGCGTTTCGCAGAAAACACCAACGAACCTGTTTCTCACTCCAACCACAAAGTGTGCGCAGCACGAGTCTTGGCACAGCAGAACACTTCCCTTGGCATGCCCTTTGCAGCCTCACTCCAAACGGGGCTCTCCGCTTCATCCGTCACCTAACTCCATACTAGCACCAACGGGCTGCTAAAGCGTTTCGCAGAAAACACCAACAATCCTGTTTCTCACTCCAACCACAAAGTGTGCGCAGCACGAGTCTTGGCACAGCAGAACACTTCCCTTGGCATGCCCTTTGCAGCCTCACTCCAAACGGGGCTCTCCGCTTCATCCAGCCCCTAACTCCATACTAGCACCAACGGGCTGCTAAAGCGTTTCGCAGAAAACACCAACAAACCTGTTTCTCATTCCAACCACAAAGTGTGCGCAGCACGAGTCTTGGCACAGCAGAACACTTCCCTTGGCATGCCCTTTGCAGCCTCACTCCAAACGGGGCTCTCCGCTTCATCCAGCCCCTAACTCCATACTAGCACCAACGGGCTGCTAAAGCGTTTCGCAGAAAACACCAACGAACCTGTTACTCACTCCAACCACAAAGTGTGCGCAGCACGAGTCTTGGCACAGCAGAACACTTCCCTTGGCATGCCCTTTGCAGCCTCACTCCAAACGGGGCTCTCCGCTTCATCCAGCCCCTAACTCCATACTAGCACCAACGGGCTGCTAAAGCGTTTCGCAGAAAACACCAACAAACCTGTTTCTCACTCCAACCACAAAGTGTGCGCAGCACGAGTCTTGGCACAGCAGAACACTTCCCTTGGCATGCCCTTTGCAGCCTCACTCCAAACGGGGCTCTCCGCTTCATCCAGCCCCTAACTCCATACTAGCACCAAAGGGCTGCTAAAGAGTTTCGCAGAAAACACCAACAAACCTGTTTCTCACTCCAACCACAAAGTGTGCACAGCATGAGTCTTGGCACAGCAGAACACTTCCCTTGGCATGCCCTTTGCAGCCTCACTCCAGACGGGGCTCTCCGCTTCATCCATCCCCTAACTCCATACTAGCACCAACGGGCTGCTAAAGCGTTTCGCAGAAAACACCAAGGAACCTGTTTCTCACTCCAACCACAAAGTGTGCGCAGCACGAGTCTTGGCACAGCAGAACACTTCCCTTGGCATGCCCTTTGCAGCCTCACTCCAAACGGGGCTCTCCGCTTCATCCATCCCCTAACTCCGTACTGGCACCAACGTGCTGCTAAAGCGTTTCGCAGAAAACACCAAGGAACCTGTTTCTCACTCCAACCACAAAGTGTGCGCAGCATGAGTCTTGGCACAGCAGAACGCTTCCCTTGGCATGCCCTTTGCAGCCTCACTCCAAACGGGGCTCTCCGCTTCATCCATCCCCTAACTCCATACTAGCACCAACGGGCTGCTAAAGCGTTTCGCAGAAAACACCAAGGAACCTGTTTCTCACTCCAAGCACAAAGCATGCGCAGCACGAGTCTTGGCACAGCAGAAGACTTCCCTTGGCATGCCCTTTGCAGCCTCACTCCAAACGGGGCTCTCCGCTTCATTCGTCCCCTAACTCCATACTAGCACCAACGGGCTGCTAAAGCGTTTTGCAGAAAACACCAACAAACCTGTTTCTCATTCCAACCACAAAGTGTGCGCAGCACGACTCTTGGCACAGCAGAACACTTCCCTTGGCATGCCCTTTGCAGCCTCACTCCAAGCGGGGCTCTCCGCTTCATGCAGCCCCTAACTCCATACTAGCACCAACGGGCTGGTAAAACGTTTCGCAGAAAACACCAACAAACCTGTTTCTCACTCCAACCACAAAGTGTGCGCAGCACGAGTCTTGGCACAGCAGAACACTTCCCTTGGCATGCCCTTTGCAGCCTCACTACAGACGGGGCTCTCCGCTTCATCCATCCCCTAACTCCATACTAGCACCAACGGGCTGCTAAAGCGTTTCGCAGAAAACACCAACGAACCTGTTTCTCACTCCAACCACAAAGTGTGCGCAGCACGAGTCTTGGCACAGCAGAACACTTCCCTTGGCATGCCCTTTGCAGCCTCACTCCAAACGGGGCTCTCCGCTTCATCCATCCCCTAACTCCGTACTGGCACCAACGTGCTGCTAAAGCGTTTCGCAGAAAACACCAACAAACCTGTTTCTCACTCCAACCACAAAGTGTGCGCAGCATGAGTCTTGGCACAGCAGAACACTTCCCTTGGCATGCCCTTTGCAGCCTCACTCCAAACGGGGCTCTCCGCTTCATTTGTCCCCTAACTCCATACTAGCACCAACGGGCTGCTAAAGCGTTTTGCAGAAAACACCAACAAACCTGTTTCTCATTCCAACCACAAAGTGTGCGCAGCACGACTCTTGGCACAGCAGAACACTTCCCTTGGCATGCCCTTTGCAGCCTCACTCCAAGCGGGGCTCTCCGCTTCATGCAGCCCCTAACTCCATACTAGCACCAACGGGCTGCTAAAGCGTTTCGCAGAAAACACCAACAAACCTGTTTCTCACTCCAACCACAAAGTGTGCGCAGCACGAGTCTTGGCACAGCAGAACACTTCCCTTGGCATGCCCTTTGCAGCCTCACTCCAAACGGGGCTCTCCGCTTCATCCAGCCCCTAACACCATACTAACACCAACGGGCTGCTAAAGCGTTTCGCAGAAAACACCAACAAACCTGTTACTCACTCCAACCACGAAGTGTGCGCAGCACGAGTCTTTGCACAGCAGAACACTTCCCTTGGCATGCCCTTTGCAGCCTCACTCCAAACAGGGCTCTCCGCTTCATCCAGCCCCTAACTCCATACTAGTACCAACGGGCTGCTAAAGCGTTTCGCAGAAAACACCAACGAACCTGTTTCTCACTCCAACCACAAAGTGTGCGCAGCACGAGTCTTGGCACAGCAGAACACTTCCCTTGGCATGCCCTTTGCAGCCTCACTCCAAACGGGGCTCTCCGCTTCATCCATCCCCTAACTCCGTACTGGCACCAACGTCCTGCAAAAGCGTTTCGCAGAAAACACCAACGAACCTGTTTCTCACTCCAACCACAAAGTGTGCGCAGCACGAGTCTTGGCACAGCAGAACACTTCCCTTGGCATGCCCTTTGCAGCCTCACTCCAAACGGGGCTCTCCGCTTCATCCAGCCCCTAACTCCATACTAACACCAACGGGCTGCTAAAGCGTTTCGCAGAAAACACCAAGGAACCTGTTTCTCACTCCAACCACAAAGTGTGCGCAGCACGAGTCTTGGCACAGCAGAACACTTCCCTTGGCATGCCCTTTGCAGCCTCACTCCAAACGGGGCTCTCCGCTTCATCCAGCCCCTAACTCCATACTAGCACCAACGGGCTGCTAAAGCGTTTCGCAGAAAACACCAACAAACCTGTTTCTCACTCCAACCACAAAGTGTGCGCAGCACGAGTCTTGGCACAGCAGAACACTTCCCTTGGCATGCCCTTTGCAGCCTCACTCCAAACGGGGCTCTCCGCTTCATCCAGCCCCTAACTCCATACTAGCACCAACGGGCTGCTAAAGCGTTTCGCAGAAAACACCAACAAACCTGTTTCTCACTCCAACCACAAAGTGTGCGCAGCACGACTCTTGGCACAGCAGAACACTTCCCTTGGCATGCCCTTTGCAGCCTCACTCCAAACGGGGCTCTCCGCTTCATCCATCCCCTAACTCCATACTAGCACCAACGGGCTGCTAAAGCGTTTCGCAGAAAACACCAAGGAACCTGTTTCTCACTCCAACCACAAAGTGTGCGCAGCACGACTCTTGGCACAGCAGAACACTTCCCTTGGCATGCCCTTTGCAGCCTCACTCCAAACGGGGCTCTCCGCTTCATCCATCCCCTAACTCCGTACTGGCACCAACGTGCTGCTAAAGCGTTTCGCAGAAAACACCAACAAACCTGTTTCTCACTCCAACCACAAAGTGTGCGCAGCATGAGTCTTGGCACAGCAGAACACTTCCCTTGGCATGCCCTTTGCAGCCTCACTCCAAACGGGGCTCTCCGCTTCATCCAGCCCCTAACTCCATACTAGCACCAACGGGCTGCTAAAGCGTTTTGCAGAAAACACCAACAAACCTGTTTCTCATTCCAACCACAAAGTGTGCGCAGCACGACTCTTGGCACAGCAGAACACTTCCCTTGGCATGCCCTTTGCAGCCTCACTCCAAGCGGGGCTCTCCGCTTCATGCAGCCCCTAACTCCATACTAGCACCAACGGGCTGCTAAAGCGTTTCGCAGAAAACACCAACAAACCTGTTTCTCACTCCAACCACAAAGTGTGCGCAGCACGAGTCTTGGCACAGCAGAACACTTCCCTTGGCATGCCCTTTGCAGCCTCACTCCAAACGGGGCTCTCCGCTTCATCCATCCCCTAACTCCGTACTGGCACCAACGGGCTGCTAAAGCGTTTTGCAGAAAACACCAACAAACCTGTTTCTCATTCCAACCACAAAGTGTGCGCAGCACGACTCTTGGCACAGCAGAACACTTCCCTTGGCATGCCCTTTGCAGCCTCACTCCAAACGGGGCTCTCCGCTTCATCCATCCCCTAACTCCGTACTGGCACCAACGTCCTGCAAAAGCGTTTCGCAGAAAACACCAACAAACCTGTTTTTCACTCCAACCACAAAGTGTGCGCAGCACGGCTCTTAGCACAGCAGAACACTTCCCTTGGCATGCCCTTTGCAGCCTCACTCCAAACGGGGCTCTCCGCTTCATCCATCCCCTAACTCCATACTAGCACCAACGGGCTGCTAAAGCGTTTTGCAGAAAACACCAACAAACCTGTTTCTCATTCCAACCACAAAGTGTGCGCAGCACGACTCTTGGCACAGCAGAACACTTCCCTTGGCATGCCCTTTGCAGCCTCACTCCAAGCGGGGCTCTCCGCTTCATGCAGCCCCTAACTCCATACTAGCACCAACGGGCTGCTAAAGCGTTTCGCAGAAAACACCAACAAACCTGTTTCTCACTCCAACCACAAAGTGTGCGCAGCACGAGTCTTGGCACAGCAGAACACTTCCCTTGGCATGCCCTTTGCAGCCTCACTCCAAACGGGGCTCTCCGCTTCATCCATCCCCTAACTCCGTACTGGCACCAACGTCCTGCTAAAGCGTTTCGCAGAAAACACCAACGAACCTGTTTCTCACTCCAACCACAAAGTGTGCGCAGCACGAGTCTTGGCACAGCAGAACACTTCCCTTGGCATGCCCTTTGCAGCCTCACTCCAAACGGGGCTCTCCGCTTCATCCATCCCCTAACTCCGTACTGGCACCAACGTCCTGCAAAAGCGTTTCGCAGAAAACACCAAAAAACCTGTTTTTCACTCCAACCACAAAGTGTGCGCAGCACGGCTCTTAGCACAGCAGAACACTTCCCTTGGCATGCCCTTTGCAGCCTCACTCCAGACGGGGCTCTCCGCTTCATCCATCCCCTAACTCCATACTAGCACCAACGGGCTGCTAAAGCGTTTCGCAGAAAACACCAAGGAACCTGTTTCTCACTCCAACCACAAAGTGTGCGCAGCACGAGTCTTGGCACAGCAGAACACTTCCCTTGGCATGCCCTTTGCAGCCTCACTCCAAACGGGACTCTCCACTTCATCCGTCCCCTAACTCCATACTAGCACCAACGGGCTGCTAAAGCGTTTCGCAGAAAACACCAAGGAACCTGTTTCTCATTCCAACCACAAAGTGTGCGCAGCACGACTCTTGGCACAGCAGAACACTTCCCTTGGCATGCCCTTTGCAGCCTCACTCCAAGCGGGGCTCTCCGCTTCATGCAGCCCCTAACTCCATACTAGCACCAACGGGCTGCTAAAGCGTTTCGCAGAAAACACCAACAAACCTGTTTCTCACTCCAACCACAAAGTGTGCGCAGCACGAGTCTTGGCACAGCAGAACACTTCCCTTGGCATGCCCTTTGCAGCCTCACTCCAAACGGGGCTCTCCGCTTCATCCATCCCCTAACACCATACTAACACCAACGGGCTGCTAAAGCGTTTCGCAGAAAACACCAACGAACCTGTTACTCACTCCAACCACAAAGTGTGCGCAGCACGAGTCTTGGCACAGCAGAACACTTCCCTTGGCATGCCCTTTGCAGCCTCACTCCAAACGGGGCTCTCCACTTCATCCAGCCCCTAACTCCATACTAACACCAACGGGCTGCTAAAGCGTTTCGCAGAAAACACCAAGGAACCTGTTTCTCACTCCAACCACAAAGTGTGCGCAGCACGAGTCTTGGCACAGCAGAACACTTCCCTTGGCATGCCCTTTGCAGCCTCACTCCAAACGGGGCTCTCCGCTTCATCCAGCCCCTAACTCCATACTAGCACCAACGGGCTGCTAAAGCGTTTCGCAGAAAACTCCAAGGAACCTGTTTCTCACTCCAACCACAAAGTGTGCGCAGCACGAGTCTTGGCACAGCAGAACACTTCCCTTGGCATGCCCTTTGCAGCCTCACTCCAAACGGGGCTCTCCGCTTCATCCAGCCCATAACTCCATACTAGCACCAACGTGCTGCTAAAGCGTTTCGCAGAAAACACCAACAAACCTGTTTCTCACTCCAACCACAAAGTGTGCGCAGCACGAGTCTTGGCACAGCAGAACACTTCCCTTGGCATGCCCTTTGCAGCCTCACTCCAAACGGGGCTCTCCGCTTCATCCAGCCCCTAACTCCATACTAGCACCAACGGGCTGCTAAAGCGTTTCGCAGAAAACACCAAGGAACCTGTTTCTCACTCCAACCACAAAGTGTGCGCAGCACGAGTCTTGGCACAGCAGAACACTTCCCTTGGCATGCCCTTTGCAGCCTCACTCCAAACGGGGCTCTCCGCTTCATCCATCCCCTAACTCCGTACTGGCACCAACGTGCTGCTAAAGCGTTTCGCAGAAAACACCAACAAACCTGTTTCTCACTCCAACCACAAAGTGTGCGCAGCATGAGTCTTGGCACAGCAGAACACTTCCCTTGGCATGCCCTTTGCAGCCTCACTCCAAACGGGGCTCTCCGCTTCATCCATCCCCTAACTCCGTACTGGCACCAACGTCCTGCAAAAGCGTTTCGCAGAAAACACCAAAAAACCTGTTTTTCACTCCAACCACAAAGTGTGCGCAGCACGGCTCTTAGCACAGCAGAACACTTCCCTTGGCATGCCCTTTGCAGCCTCACTCCAGACGGGGCTCTCCGCTTCATCCATCCCCTAACTCCATACTAGCACCAACGGGCTGCTAAAGCGTTTCGCAGAAAACACCAACGAACCTGTTTCTCACTCCAACCACAAAGTGTGCGCAGCACGAGTCTTGGCACAGCAGAACACTTCCCTTGGCATGCCCTTTGCAGCCTCACTCCAAACGGGACTCTCCACTTCATCCGTCCCCTAACTCCATACTAGCACCAACGGGCTGCTAAAGCGTTTCGCAGAAAACACCAAGGAACCTGTTTCTCATTCCAACCACAAAGTGTGCGCAGCACGACTCTTGGCACAGCAGAACACTTCCCTTGGCATGCCCTTTGCAGCCTCACTCCAAGCGGGGCTCTCCGCTTCATGCAGCCCCTAACTCCATACTAGCACCAACGGGCTGCTAAAGCGTTTCGCAGAAAACACCAACAAACCTGTTTCTCACTCCAACCACAAAGTGTGCGCAGCACGAGTCTTGGCACAGCAGAACACTTCCCTTGGCATGCCCTTTGCAGCCTCACTCCAAACGGGGCTCTCCGCTTCATCCATCCCCTAACACCATACTAGCACCAACGGGCTGCTAAAGCGTTTCGCAGAAAACACCAACGAACCTGTTACTCACTCCAACCACAAAGTGTGCGCAGCACGAGTCTTGGCACAGCAGAACACTTCCCTTGGCATGCCCTTTGCAGCCTCACTCCAAACAGGGCTCTCCGCTTCATCCAGCCCCTAACTCCATACTAGCACCAACGGGCTGCTAAAGCGTTTCGCAGAAAACACCAAGGAACCTGTTTCTCACTCCAACCACAAAGTGTGCGCAGCACGAGTCTTGGCACAGCAGAACACTTCCCTTGGCATGCCCTTTGCAGCCTCACTCCAAACGGGGCTCTCCGCTTCATCCAGCCCCTAACTCCATACTAACACCAACGGGCTGCTAAAGCGTTTCGCAGAAAACACCAAGGAACCTGTTTCTCACTCCAACCACAAAGTGTGCGCAGCACGAGTCTTGGCACAGCAGAACACTTCCCTTGGCATGCCCTTTGCAGCCTCACTCCAAACGGGGCTCTCCGCTTCATCCAGCCCCTAACTCCATACTAGCACCAACGGGCTGCTAAAGCGTTTCGCAGAAAACACCAAGGAACCTGTTTCTCATTCCAACCACAAAGTGTGCGCAGCACGAGTCTTGGCAGAGCAGAACACTTCCCTTGGCATGCCCTTTGCAGCCTCACTCCAAACGGGGCTCTCCGCTTCATCCATCCCCTAACTCCATACTAGCACCAACGGGCTGCTAAAGCATTTCGCAGAAAACACCAACAAACCTGTTTCTCACTCCAACCACAAAGTGTGCGCAGCACGAGTCTTGGCACAGCAGAACACTTCCCTTGGCATGCCCTTTGCAGCCTCACTCCAAACGGGGCTCTCCACTTCATCCGTCCCCTAACTCCATACTAACACCAACGGGCTGCTAAAGCGTTTCGCAGAAAACACCAACGAACCTGTTTCTCACTCCAACCACAAAGTGTGCGCAGCACGAGTCTTGGCACAGCAGAACACTTCCCTTGGCATGCCCTTTGCAGCCTCACTCCAAACAGGGCTCTCCGCTTCATCCAGCCCCTAACTCCATATTAGCACCAACGGGCTGCTAAAGCGTTTCGCAGAAAACACCAACGAACCTGTTTCTCACTCCAACCACAAAGTGTGCGCAGCACGAGTCTTGGCACAGCAGAACACTTCCCTTGGCATGCCCTTTGCAGCCTCACTCCAAACGGGGCTCTCCGCTTCATCCATCCCCTAACTCCGTACTGGCACCAACGTGCTGCAAAAGCGTTTCGCAGAAAACACCAACAAACCTGTTTTTCACTCCAACCACAAAGTGTGCGCAGCACGACTCTTAGCACAGCAGAACACTTCCCTTGGCATGCCCTTTGCAGCCTCACTCCAAACGGGGCTCTCCGCTTCATCCATCCCCTAACTCCGTACTAGCACCAACGGGCTGCTAAAGCGTTTCGCAGAAAACACCAAGGAACCTGTTTCTCACTCCAACCACAAAGTGTGCGCAGCACGAGTCTTGGCACAGCAGAACACTTCCCTTGGCATGCCCTTTGCAGCCTCACTCCAAACGGGGCTCTCCGCTTCATCCAGCCCCTAACTCCATACTAGCACCAACGGGCTGCTAAAGCGTTTCGCAGAAAACACCAACGAACCTGTTTCTCACTCCAACCACAAAGTGTGCGCAGCACGAGTCTTGGCACAGCAGAACACTTCCCTTGGCATGCCCTTTGCACCCTCACTCCAAACGGGGCTCTCCGCTTCATCCAGCCCCTAACTCCATACTAGCACCAACGGGCTGCTAAAGCGTTTCGCAGAAAACACCAACAAACCTGTTTCTCACTCCAACCACAAAGTGTGCGCAGCACGAGTCTTGGCACAGCAGAACACTTCCCTTGGCATGCCCTTTGCAACCTCACTGCAAACGGGGCTCTCTGCTTCATCCATCCCCTAACTCCATACTAGCACCAACGGGCTGCTAAAGCGTTTCGCAGAAAACACCAAGGAACCTGTTTCTCACTCCAACCACAAAATGTGCGCAGCACGAGTCTTGGCAGAGCAGAACACTTCCCTTGGCATGCCCTTTGCAGCCTCACTCCAAACGGGGCTCTCCGCTTCATCCAGCCCCTAACTCCATACTAGCACCAACGGGCTGCTAAAGCATTTCGCAGAAAACACCAAGGAACCTGTTTCTCACTCCAACCACAAAGTGTGCGCAGCACGACTCTTGGCACAGCAGAACACTTCCCTTGGCATGCCCTTTGCAGCCTCACTCCAAACGGGGCTCTCCGCTTCATCCAGCCCCTAACTCCATACTAGCACCAACGGGCTGCTAAAGCATTTCGCAGAAAACACCAAGGAACCTGTTTCTCACTCCAACCACAAAGTGTGCGCTGCACGAGTCTTGGCACAGCAGAACACTTCCCTTGGCATGCCCTTTGCAGCCTCACTCCAAACGGGGCTCTCCGCTTCATCCAGCCCCTAACTCCATACTAGCACCAACGGGCTGCTAAAGCGTTTCGCAGAAAACACCAACGAACCTGTTTCTCACTCCAACCACAAAGTGTGCGCAGCACGACTCTTGGCACAGCAGAACACTTCCCTTGGCATGCCCTTTGCAGCCTCACTCCAAACGGGGCTCTCCGCTTCATCCAGCCCCTAACTCCATACTAGCACCAACGGGCTGCTAAAGCGTTTTGCAGAAAACACCAAGGAACCTGTTTCTCACTCCAACCACAAAGTGTGCGCAGCATGAGTCTTGGCACAGCAGAACACTTCCCTTGGCATGCCCTTTGCAGCCTCACTCCAAACGGGGCTCTCCGCTTCATCCAGCCCCTAACTCCATACTAACACCAACGGGCTGCTAAAGCGTTTCGCAGAAAACACCAACAAACCTGTTTCTCACTCCAACCACAAAGTGTGCGCAGCACGAGTCTTGGCACAGCAGAACACTTCCCTTGGCATGCCCTTTGCAGCCTCACTCCAAACGGGGCTCTCCGCTTCATCCAGCCCCTAACTCCATACTAGCACCAATGGGCTGCTAAGGCGTTTCGCAGAAAACACCAGCGAACCTGTTTCTCACTCCAACCACAAAGTGTGCGCAGCACGAGTCTTGGCACAGCAGAACACTTCCCTTGGCATGCCCTTTGCAGCCTCACTCCAAACGGGGCTCTCCGCTTCATGCAGCCCCTAACTCCATACTAGCACCAACGGGCTGCTAAAGCATTTCGCAGAAAACACCAACAAACCTGTTTCTCACTCCAACCACAAAGTGTGCGCAGCACGAGTCTTAGCACAGCAGAACACTTCCCTTGGCATGCCCTTTGCAGCCTCACTCCAAACGGGGCTCTCTGCTTCATCCATCCCCTAACTCCATACTAGCACCAACGGGCTGCTAAAGCGTTTCGCAGAAAACACCAAGGAACCTGTTTCTCACTCCAACCACAAAATGTGCGCAGCACGAGTCTTGGCAGAGCAGAACACTTCCCTTGGCATGCCCTTTGCAGCCTCACTCCAAACGGGGCTCTCCGCTTCATCCATCCCCTAACTCCATACTAGCACCAACGGGCTGCTAAAGCATTTCGCAGAAAACACCAACAAACCTGTTTCTCACTCCAACCACAAAGTGTGCGCAGCACGAGTCTTGGCACAGCAGAACACTTCCCTTGGCATGCCCTTTGCAGCCTCACTCCAAACGGGGCTCTCCACTTCATCCGTCCCCTAACTCCATACTAACACCAACGGGCTGCTAAAGCGTTTCGCAGAAAACACCAACGAACCTGTTTCTCACTCCAACCACAAAGTGTGCGCAGCACGAGTCTTGGCACAGCAGAACACTTCCCTTGGCATGCCCTTTGCAGCCTCACTCCAAACAGGGCTCTCCGCTTCATCCAGCCCCTAACTCCATATTAGCACCAACGGGCTGCTAAAGCGTTTCGCAGAAAACACCAACGAACCTGTTTCTCACTCCAACCACAAAGTGTGCGCAGCACGAGTCTTGGCACAGCAGAACACTTCCCTTGGCATGCCCTTTGCAGCCTCACTCCAAACGGGGCTCTCCGCTTCATCCATCCCCTAACTCCGTACTGGCACCAACGTGCTGCAAAAGCGTTTCGCAGAAAACACCAACAAACCTGTTTTTCACTCCAACCACAAAGTGTGCGCAGCACGACTCTTAGCACAGCAGAACACTTCCCTTGGCATGCCCTTTGCAGCCTCACTCCAAACGGGGCTCTCCGCTTCATCCATCCCCTAACTCCGTACTAGCACCAACGGGCTGCTAAAGCGTTTCGCAGAAAACACCAAGGAACCTGTTTCTCACTCCAACCACAAAGTGTGCGCAGCACGAGTCTTGGCACAGCAGAACACTTCCCTTGGCATGCCCTTTGCAGCCTCACTCCAAACGGGGCTCTCCGCTTCATCCAGCCCCTAACTCCATACTAGCACCAACGGGCTGCTAAAGCGTTTCGCAGAAAACACCAACGAACCTGTTTCTCACTCCAACCACAAAGTGTGCGCAGCACGAGTCTTGGCACAGCAGAACACTTCCCTTGGCATGCCCTTTGCACCCTCACTCCAAACGGGGCTCTCCGCTTCATCCAGCCCCTAACTCCATACTAGCACCAACGGGCTGCTAAAGCGTTTCGCAGAAAACACCAACAAACCTGTTTCTCACTCCAACCACAAAGTGTGCGCAGCACGAGTCTTGGCACAGCAGAACACTTCCCTTGGCATGCCCTTTGCAACCTCACTGCAAACGGGGCTCTCTGCTTCATCCATCCCCTAACTCCATACTAGCACCAACGGGCTGCTAAAGCGTTTCGCAGAAAACACCAAGGAACCTGTTTCTCACTCCAACCACAAAATGTGCGCAGCACGAGTCTTGGCAGAGCAGAACACTTCCCTTGGCATGCCCTTTGCAGCCTCACTCCAAACGGGGCTCTCCGCTTCATCCAGCCCCTAACTCCATACTAGCACCAACGGGCTGCTAAAGCATTTCGCAGAAAACACCAAGGAACCTGTTTCTCACTCCAACCACAAAGTGTGCGCAGCACGACTCTTGGCACAGCAGAACACTTCCCTTGGCATGCCCTTTGCAGCCTCACTCCAAACGGGGCTCTCCGCTTCATCCAGCCCCTAACTCCATACTAGCACCAACGGGCTGCTAAAGCATTTCGCAGAAAACACCAAGGAACCTGTTTCTCACTCCAACCACAAAGTGTGCGCAGCACGAGTCTTGGCACAGCAGAACACTTCCCTTGGCATGCCCTTTGCAGCCTCACTCCAAACGGGGCTCTCCGCTTCATCCAGCCCCTAACTCCATACTAGCACCAACGGGCTGCTAAAGCGTTTCGCAGAAAACACCAACGAACCTGTTTCTCACTCCAACCACAAAGTGTGCGCAGCACGACTCTTGGCACAGCAGAACACTTCCCTTGGCATGCCCTTTGCAGCCTCACTCCAAACGGGGCTCTCCGCTTCATCCAGCCCCTAACTCCATACTAGCACCAACGGGCTGCTAAAGCGTTTTGCAGAAAACACCAAGGAACCTGTTTCTCACTCCAACCACAAAGTGTGCGCAGCATGAGTCTTGGCACAGCAGAACACTTCCCTTGGCATGCCCTTTGCAGCCTCACTCCAAACGGGGCTCTCCGCTTCATCCAGCCCCTAACTCCATACTAACACCAACGGGCTGCTAAAGCGTTTCGCAGAAAACACCAACAAACCTGTTTCTCACTCCAACCACAAAGTGTGCGCAGCACGAGTCTTGGCACAGCAGAACACTTCCCTTGGCATGCCCTTTGCAGCCTCACTCCAAACGGGGCTCTCCGCTTCATCCAGCCCCTAACTCCATACTAGCACCAATGGGCTGCTAAGGCGTTTCGCAGAAAACACCAGCGAACCTGTTTCTCACTCCAACCACAAAGTGTGCGCAGCACGAGTCTTGGCACAGCAGAACACTTCCCTTGGCATGCCCTTTGCAGCCTCACTCCAAACGGGGCTCTCCGCTTCATGCAGCCCCTAACTCCATACTAGCACCAACGGGCTGCTAAAGCATTTCGCAGAAAACACCAACAAACCTGTTTCTCACTCCAACCACAAAGTGTGCGCAGCACGAGTCTTAGCACAGCAGAACACTTCCCTTGGCATGCCCTTTGCAGCCTCACTCCAAACGGGGCTCTCTGCTTCATCCATCCCCTAACTCCATACTAGCACCAACGGGCTGCTAAAGCGTTTCGCAGAAAACACCAAGGAACCTGTTTCTCACTCCAACCACAAAATGTGCGCAGCACGAGTCTTGGCAGAGCAGAACACTTCCCTTGGCATGCCCTTTGCAGCCTCACTCCAAACGGGGCTCTCCGCTTCATCCATCCCCTAACTCCATACTAGCACCAACGGGCTGCTAAAGCATTTCGCAGAAAACACCAACAAACCTGTTTCTCACTCCAACCACAAAGTGTGCGCAGCACGAGTCTTGGCACAGCAGAACACTTCCCTTGGCATGCCCTTTGCAGCCTCACTCCAAACGGGGCTCTCCACTTCATCCGTCCCCTAACTCCATACTAACACCAACGGGCTGCTAAAGCGTTTCGCAGAAAACACCAACGAACCTGTTTCTCACTCCAACCACAAAGTGTGCGCAGCACGAGTCTTGGCACAGCAGAACACTTCCCTTGGCATGCCCTTTGCAGCCTCACTCCAAACAGGGCTCTCCGCTTCATCCAGCCCCTAACTCCATATTAGCACCAACGGGCTGCTAAAGCGTTTCGCAGAAAACACCAACGAACCTGTTTCTCACTCCAACCACAAAGTGTGCGCAGCACGAGTCTTGGCACAGCAGAACACTTCCCTTGGCATGCCCTTTGCAGCCTCACTCCAAACGGGGCTCTCCGCTTCATCCATCCCCTAACTCCGTACTGGCACCAACGTGCTGCAAAAGCGTTTCGCAGAAAACACCAACAAACCTGTTTTTCACTCCAACCACAAAGTGTGCGCAGCACGACTCTTAGCACAGCAGAACACTTCCCTTGGCATGCCCTTTGCAGCCTCACTCCAAACGGGGCTCTCCGCTTCATCCATCCCCTAACTCCGTACTAGCACCAACGGGCTGCTAAAGCGTTTCGCAGAAAACACCAAGGAACCTGTTTCTCACTCCAACCACAAAGTGTGCGCAGCACGAGTCTTGGCACAGCAGAACACTTCCCTTGGCATGCCCTTTGCAGCCTCACTCCAAACGGGGCTCTCCGCTTCCTCCGTCCCCTAACTCCATACTAGCACCAACGGGCTGCTAAAGCCTTTTGCAGAAAACACCAACAAACCTGTTTCTCATTCCAACCACAAAGTGTGCGCAGCACGAGTCTTGGCACAGCAGAACACTTCCCTTGGCATGCCCTTTGCAGCCTCACTCCAAACGGGGCTCTCCGCTTCATCCGTCCCCTAACTCCATACTAGCACCAACGGGCTGCTAAAGCGTTTCGCAGAAAACACCAACAAACCTGTTTCTCACTCCAACCACAAAGTGTGCGCAGCACGAGTCTTGGCACAGCAGAACACTTCCCTTGGCATGCCCTTTGCAGCCTCACTCCAAACGGGGCTCTCCGCTTCATCCAGCCCCTAACTCCATACTAGCACCAACGGGCTGCTAAAGCGTTTCGCAGAAAACACCAACAAACCTGTTTCTCACTCCAATCACAAAGTGTGCGCAGCACGAGTCTTGGCACAGCAGAACACTTCCCTTGGCATGCCCTTTGCAGCCTCACTCCAAACGGGGCTCTCCGCTTCATCCAGCCCCTAACTCCATACTAGCACCAACGGGCTGCTAAAGCGTTTCGCAGAAAACACCAACAAACCTGTTTCTCACTCCAACCACAAAGTGTGCGCAGCACGAGTCTTGGCACAGCAGAACACTTCCCTTGGCATGCCCTTTGCAGCCTCACTCCAAACGGGGCTCTCCGCTTCATCCATCCCCTAACTCCGTACTAGCACCAACGTGCTGCAAAAGCGTTTCGCAGAAAACACCAACAAACCTGTTTTTCACTCCAACCACAAAGTGTGCGCAGCACGACTCTTGGCACAGCAGAACACTTCCCTTGGCATGCCCTTTGCAGCCTCACTCCAAACGGGGCTCTCCGCTTCATCCATCCCCTAACTCCGTACTGGCACCAACGTGCTGCAAAAGCGTTTCGCAGAAAACACCAACAAACCTGTTTTTCACTCCAACCACAAAGTGTGCGCAGCACGACTCTTAGCACAGCAGAACACTTCCCTTGGCATGCCCTTTGCAGCCTCACTCCAAACGGGGCTCTCCGCTTCATCCATCCCCTAACTCCATACTAGCACCAACGGGCTGCTAAAGCGTTTCGCAGAAAACACCAACGAACCTGTTTCTCACTCCAACCACAAAGTGTGCGCAGCACGAGTCTTGGCACAGCAGAACACTTCCCTTGGCATGCCCTTTGCAGCCTCACTCCAAACGGGGCTCTCCGCTTCCTCCGTCCCCTAACTCCATACTAGCACCAACGGGCTGCTAAAGCCTTTTGCAGAAAACACCAACAAACCTGTTTCTCATTCCAACCACAAAGTGTGCGCAGCACGAGTCTTGGCACAGCAGAACACTTCCCTTGGCATGCCCTTTGCAGCCTCACTCCAAACGGGGCTCTCCGCTTCATCCGTCCCCTAACTCCATACTAGCACCAACGGGCTGCTAAAGCGTTTCGCAGAAAACACCAACAAACCTGTTTCTCACTCCAACCACAAAGTGTGCGCAGCACGAGTCTTGGCACAGCAGAACACTTCCCTTGGCATGCCCTTTGCAGCCTCACTCCAAACGGGGCTCTCCGCTTCATCCAGCCCCTAACTCCATACTAGCACCAACGGGCTGCTAAAGCGTTTCGCAGAAAACACCAACAAACCTGTTTCTCACTCCAACCACAAAGTGTGCGCAGCACGAGTCTTGGCACAGCAGAACACTTCCCTTGGCATGCCCTTTGCAGCCTCACTCCAAACGGGGCTCTCCGCTTCATCCAGCCCCTAACTCCATGCTAGCACCAACGGGCTGCTAAAGCGTTTCGCAGAAAACACCAACAAACCTGTTTCTCACTCCAACCACAAAGTGTGCGCAGCACGAGTCTTGGCACAGCAGAACACTTCCCTTGGCATGCCCTTTGCAGCCTCACTCCAAACGGGGCTCTCCGCTTCATCCAGCCCCTAACTCCATACTAGCACCAACGGGCTGCTAAAGCGTTTCGCAGAAAACACCAACGAACCTGTTTCTCACTCCAACCACAAAGTGTGCGCAGCACGAGTCTTGGCACAGCAGAACACTTCCCTTGGCATGCCCTTTGCAGCCTCACTCCAAACGGGGCTCTCCGCTTCCTCCGTCCCCTAACTCCATACTAGCACCAACGGGCTGCTAAAGCCTTTTGCAGAAAACACCAACAAACCTGTTTCTCATTCCAACCACAAAGTGTGCGCAGCATGACTCTTGGCACAGCAGAACACTTCCCTTGGCATGCCCTTTGCAGCCTCACTCCAAACGGGGCTCTCCGCTTCATCCGTCCCCTAACTCCATACTAGCACCAACGGGCTGCTAAAGCGTTTCGCAGAAAACACCAACAAACCTGTTTCTCACTCCAACCACAAAGTGTGCGCAGCACGAGTCTTGGCACAGCAGAACACTTCCCTTGGCATGCCCTTTGCAGCCTCACTCCAAACGGGGCTCTCCGCTTCATCCAGCCCCTAACTCCATACTAGCACCAACGGGCTGCTAAAGTGTTTCGCAGAAAACACCAACAATCCTGTTTCTCACTCCAACCACAAAGTGTGCGCAGCACGAGTCTTGGCACAGCAGAACACTTCCCTTGGCATGCCCTTTGCAGCCTCACTCCAAACGGGGCTCTCCGCTTCATCCAGCCCCTAACTCCATACTAGCACCAACGGGCTGCTAAAGCGTTTCGCAGAAAACACCAACAAACCTGTTTCTCACTCCAACCACAAAGTGTGCGCAGCACGAGTCTTGGCACAGCAGAACACTTCCCTTGGCATGCCCTTTGCAGCCTCACTCCAAACGGGGCTCTCCGCTTCATCCATCCCCTAACTCCGTACTGGCACCAACGTGCTGCAAAAGCGTTTCGCAGAAAACACCAACAAACCTGTTTTTCACTCCAACCACAAAGTGTGCGCAGCACGACTCTTAGCACAGCAGAACACTTCCCTTGGCATGCCCTTTGCAGCCTCACTCCAAACGGGGCTCTCCGCTTCATCCGTCCCCTAACTCCATACTAGCACCAACGGGCTGCTAAAGCGTTTCGCAGAAAACACCAACAAACCTGTTTCTCACTCCAACCACAAAGTGTGCGCAGCACGAGTCTTGGCACAGCAGAACACTTCCCTTGGCATGCCCTTTGCAGCCTCACTCCAAACGGGGCTCTCCGCTTCATCCAGCCCCTAACTCCATACTAGCACCAACGGGCTGCTAAAGCGTTTCGCAGAAAACACCAAGGAACCTGTTTCTCACTCCAACCACAAAGTGTGCGCAGCACGAGTCTTGGCACAGCAGAACACTTCCCTTGGCATGCCCTTTGCAGCCTCACTCCAAACGGGGCTCTCCGCTTCATCCAGCCCCTAACTCCATACTAGCACCAACGGGCTGCTAAAGCGTTTCGCAGAAAACACCAACAAACCTGTTTCTCACTCCAACCACAAAGTGTGCGCAGCACGAGTCTTGGCACAGCAGAACACTTCCCTTGGCATGCCCTTTGCAGCCTCACTCCAAACGGGGCTCTCCGCTTCATCCATCCCCTAACTCCGTACTGGCACCAACGTGCTGCAAAAGCGTTTCGCAGAAAACACCAACAAACCTGTTTTTCACTCCAACCACAAAGTGTGCGCAGCACGAGTCTTGGCACAGCAGAACACTTCCCTTGGCATGCCCTTTGCAGCCTCACTCCAAACGGGGCTCTCCGCTTCATCCATCCCCTAACTCCGTACTGGCACCAACGTGCTGCAAAAGCGTTTCGCAGAAAACACCAAGAAACCTGTTTTTCACTCCAACCACAAAGTGTGCGCAGCACGACTCTTAGCACAGCAGAACACTTCCCTTGGCATGCCCTTTGCAGCCTCACTCCAAACGGGGCTCTCCGCTTCATCCATCCCCTAACTCCATACTAGCACCAACGGGCTGCTAAAGCGTTTCGCAGAAAACACCAACGAACCTGTTTCTCACTCCAACCACAAAGTGTGCGCAGCACGAGTCTTGGCACAGCAGAACACTTCCCTTGGCATGCCCTTTGCAGCCTCACTCCAAACGGGGCTCTCCGCTTCCTCCGTCCCCTAACTCCATACTAGCACCAACGGGCTGCTAAAGCCTTTTGCAGAAAACACCAACAAACCTGTTTCTCATTCCAACCACAAAGTGTGCGCAGCATGACTCTTGGCACAGCAGAACACTTCCCTTGGCATGCCCTTTGCAGCCTCACTCCAAACGGGGCTCTCCGCTTCATCCGTCCCCTAACTCCATACTAGCACCAACGGGCTGCTAAAGCGTTTCGCAGAAAACACCAACAAACCTGTTTCTCACTCCAACCACAAAGTGTGCGCAGCACGAGTCTTGGCACAGCAGAACACTTCCCTTGGCATGCCCTTTGCAGCCTCACTCCAAACGGGGCTCTCTGCTTCATCCAGCCCCTAACTCCATACTAGCACCAACGGGCTGCTAAAGCGTTTCGCAGAAAACACCAACAAACCTGTTTCTCACTCCAACCACAAAGTGTGCGCAGCACGAGTCTTGGCACAGCAGAACACTTCCCTTGGCATGCCCTTTGCAGCCTCACTCCAAACGGGGCTCTCCGCTTCATCCAGCCCCTAACTCCATACTAGCACCAACGGGCTGCTAAAGCGTTTCGCAGAAAACACCAACAAACCTGTTTCTCACTCCAACCACAAAGTGTGCGCAGCACGAGTCTTGGCACAGCAGAACACTTCCCTTGGCATGCCCTTTGCAGCCTCACTCCAAACGGGGCTCTCCGCTTCATCCAGCCCCTAACTCCATACTAGCACCAACGGGCTGCTAAAGCCTTTTGCAGAAAACACCAACAAACCTGTTTCTCACTCCAACCACAAAGTGTGCGCAGCACGAGTCTTGGCACAGCAGAACACTTCCCTTGGCATGCCCTTTGCAGCCTCACTCCAAACGGGGCTCTCCGCTTCATCCGTCCCCTAACTCCATACTAGCACCAACGGGCTGCTAAAGCGTTTCGCAGAAAACACCAACAAACCTGTTTTTCACTCCAACCACAAAGTGTGCGCAGCACGAGTCTTGGCACAGCAGAACACTTCCCTTGGCATGCCCTTTGCAGCCTCACTCCAAACGGGGCTCTCCGCTTCATCCAGCCCTTAACTCCATACTAGCACCAACGGGCTGCTAAAGCGTTTCGCAGAAAACACCAACAAACCTGTTTCTCACTCCAACCACAAAGTGTGCGCAGCACGAGTCTTGGCACAGCAGAACACTTCCCTTGGCATGCCCTTTGCAGCCTCACTCCAAACGGGGCTCTCCGCTTCATCCAGCCCCTAACTCCATGCTAGCACCAACGGGCTGCTAAAGCGTTTCGCAGAAAACACCAACAAACCTGTTTCTCACTCCAACCACAAAGTGTGCGCAGCACGAGTCTTGGCACAGCAGAACACTTCCCTTGGCATGCCCTTTGCAGCCTCACTCCAAACGGGGCTCTCCGCTTCATCCAGCCCCTAACTCCATACTAGCACCAACGGGCTGCTAAAGCGTTTCGCAGAAAACACCAAGGAACCTGTTTCTCACTCCAACCACAAAGTGTGCGCAGCACGAGTCTTGGCACAGCAGAACACTTCCCTTGGCATGCCCTTTGCAGCCTCACTCCAAACGGGGCTCTCCGCTTCATCCATCCCCTAACTCCGTACTGGCACCAACGTGCTGCAAAAGCGTTTCGCAGAAAACACCAACAAACCTGTTTTTCACTCCAACCACAAAGTGTGCGCAGCACGACTCTTAGCACAGCAGAACACTTCCCTTGGCATGCCCTTTGCAGCCTCACTCCAAACGGGGCTCTCCGCTTCATCCAGCCCCTAACTCCATACTAGCACCAACGGGCTGCTAAAGCGTTTCGCAGAAAACACCAACAAACCTGTTTCTCACTCCAACCACAAAGTGTGCGCAGCACGAGTCTTGGCACAGCAGAACACTTCCCTTGGCATGCCCTTTGCAGCCTCACTCCAAACGGGGCTCTCCGCTTCCTCCGTCCCCTAACTCCATACTAGCACCAACGGGCTGCTAAAGCGTTTCGCAGAAAACACCAAGGAACCTGTTTCTCACTCCAACCACAAAGTGTGCGCAGCACGAGTCTTGGCACAGCAGAACACTTCCCTTGGCATGCCCTTTGCAGCCTCACTGCAAACGGGGCTCTCCGCTTCATCCAGCCCCTAACTCCATACTAGCACCAACGGGCTGCTAAAGCGTTTTGCAGAAAACACCAAGGAACCTGTTTCTCACTCCAACCACAAAGTGTGCGCAGCACGAGTCTTGGCACAGCAGAACACTTCCCTTGGCATGCCCTTTGCAGCCTCACTCCAAACGGGGCTCTCCGCTTCATCCAGCCCCTAACTCCATACTAGCACCAACGGGCTGCTAAAGCGTTTCGCAGAAAACACCAGCGAACCTGTTTCTCACTCCAACCACAAAGTGTGCGCAGCACGAGTCTTGGCACAGCAGAACACTTCCCTTGGCATGCCCTTTGCACCCTCACTCCAAACGGGGCTCTCCGCTTCATCCATCCCCTAACTCCATACTAGCACCAACGTGCTGCTAAAGCATTTCGCAGAAAACACCAACAAACCTGTTTCTCACTCCAACCACAAAGTGTGCGCAGCACGAGTCTTGGCACAGCAGAACACTTCCCTTGGCATGCCCTTTGCAGCCTCACTCCAAACGGGGCTCTCAGCTTCATCCAGCCCTTAACTCCATACTAGCACCAACGGGCTGCTAAAGCGTTTCGCAGAAAACACCAAGGAACCTGTTTCTCACTCCAACCACAAAGTGTGCGCAGCATGAGTCTTGGCACAGCAGAACACTTCCCTTGGCATGCCCTTTGCAGCCTCACTCCAAACGGGGCTCTCCGCTTCATCCAGCCCCTAACTCCATACTAGCACCAACGGGCTGCTAAAGCGTTTCGCAGAAAACACCAACGAACCTGTTTCTCACTCCAACCACAAAATGTGCGCAGCACGAGTCTTGGCAGAGCAGAACACTTCCCTTGGCATGCCCTTTGCAGCCTCACTCCAAACGGGGCTCTCAGCTTCATCCAGCCCTTAACTCCATACTAGCACCAACGGGCTGCTAAAGCGTTTCGCAGAAAACACCAGCGAACCTGTTTCTCACTCCAACCACAAAGTGTGCGCAGCACGAGTCTTGGCACAGCAGAACACTTCCCTTGGCATGCCCTTTGCAGCCTCACTCCAAACGGGGCTCTCCGCTTCATCCAGCCCCTAACTCCATACTAGCACCAACGGGCTGCTAAAGCGTTTCGCAGAAAACACCAGCGAACCTGTTTCTCACTCCAACCACAAAGTGTGCGCAGCACGAGTCTTGGCACAGCAGAACACTTCCCTTGGCATGCCCTTTGCACCCTCACTCCAAACGGGGCTCTCCGCTTCATCCATCCCCTAACTCCATACTAGCACCAACGTGCTGCTAAAGCATTTCGCAGAAAACACCAACAAACCTGTTTCTCACTCCAACCACAAAGTGTGCGCAGCACGAGTCTTGGCACAGCAGAACACTTCCCTTGGCATGCCCTTTGCAGCCTCACTCCAAACGGGGCTCTCAGCTTCATCCAGCCCTTAACTCCATACTAGCACCAACGGGCTGCTAAAGCGTTTCGCAGAAAACACCAAGGAACCTGTTTCTCACTCCAACCACAAAGTGTGCGCAGCATGAGTCTTGGCACAGCAGAACACTTCCCTTGGCATGCCCTTTGCAGCCTCACTCCAAACGGGGCTCTCCGCTTCATCCAGCCCCTAACTCCATACTAGCACCAACGGGCTGCTAAAGCGTTTCGCAGAAAACACCAACGAACCTGTTTCTCACTCCAACCACAAAGTGTGCGCAGCACGAGTCTTGGCACAGCAGAACACTTCCCTTGGCATGCCCTTTGCAGCCTCACTCCAAACGGGGCTCTCCGCTTCATCCATCCCCTAACTCCGTACTGGCACCAACGTGCTGCAAAAGCGTTTCGCAGAAAACACCAACAAACCTGTTTTTCACTCCAACCACAAAGTGTGCGCAGCACGACTCTTAGCACAGCAGAACACTTCCCTTGGCATGCCCTTTGCAGCCTCACTCCAAACGGGGCTCTCCGCTTCATCCAGCCCCTAACTCCATACTAGCACCAACGGGCTGCTAAAGCGTTTCGCAGAAAACACCAACAAACCTGTTTCTCACTCCAACCACAAAGTGTGCGCAGCACGAGTCTTGGCACAGCAGAACACTTCCCTTGGCATGCCCTTTGCAGCCTCACTCCAAACGGGGCTCTCCGCTTCCTCCGTCCCCTAACTCCATACTAGCACCAACGGGCTGCTAAAGCGTTTCGCAGAAAACACCAACAAACCTGTTTCTCATTCCAACCACAAAGTGTGCGCAGCATGACTCTTGGCACAGCAGAACACTTCCCTTGGCATGCCCTTTGCAGCCTCACTCCAAACGGGGCTCTCCGCTTCATCCGTCCCCTAACTCCATACTAGCACCAACGGGCTGCTAAAGCGTTTCGCAGAAAACACCAACAAACCTGTTTCTCACTCCAACCACAAAGTGTGCGCAGCACGAGTCTTGGCACAGCAGAACACTTCCCTTGTCATGCCCTTTGCAGCCTCACTCCAAACGGGGCTCTCCGCTTCATCCAGCCCCTAACTCCATACTAGCACCAACGGGCTGCTAAAGCGTTTCGCAGAAAACACCAACAATCCTGTTTCTCACTCCAACCACAAAGTGTGCGCAGCACGAGTCTTGGCACAGCAGAACACTTCCCTTGGCATGCCCTTTGCAGCCTCACTCCAAACGGGGCTCTCCGCTTCATCCAGCCCCTAACTCCATACTAGCACCAACGGGCTGCTAAAGCGTTTCGCAGAAAACACCAACGAACCTGTTTCTCACTCCAACCACAAAGTGTGCGCAGCACGAGTCTTGGCACAGCAGAACACTTCCCTTGGCATGCCCTTTGCAGCCTCACTCCAAACGGGGCTCTCCGCTTCATCCATCCCCGAACTCCGTACTGACACCAACGTCCTGCAAAAGCGTTTCGCAGAAAACACCAACAAACCTGTTTTTCACTCCAACCACAAAGTGTGCGCAGCACGACTCTTAGCACAGCAGAACACTTCCCTTGGCATGCCCTTTGCAGCCTCACTCCAAACGGGGCTCTCCGCTTCATCCATCCCCTAACTCCATACTAGCACCAACGGGCTGCTAAAGCGTTTCGCAGAAAACACCAAGGAACCTGTTTCTCACTCCAACCACAAAGTGTGCGCAGCACGAGTCTTGGCACAGCAGAACACTTCCCTTGGCATGCCCTTTGCAGCCTCACTGCAAACGGGGCTCTCCGCTTCATCCAGCCCCTAACTCCATACTAGCACCAACGGGCTGCTAAAGCGTTTTGCAGAAAACACCAAGGAACCTGTTTCTCACTCCAACCACAAAGTGTGCGCAGCACGAGTCTTGGCACAGCAGAACACTTCCCTTGGCATGCCCTTTGCAGCCTCACTCCAAACGGGGCTCTCCGCTTCATCCATCCCCTAACTCCATACTAGCACCAACGGGCTGCTAAAGCGTTTCGCAGAAAACACCAGCGAACCTGTTTCTCACTCCAACCACAAAGTGTGCGCAGCACGAGTCTTGGCACAGCAGAACACTTCCCTTGGCATGCCCTTTGCACCCTCACTCCAAACGGGGCTCTCCGCTTCATCCATCCCCTAACTCCATACTAGCACCAACGTGCTGCTAAAGCATTTCGCAGAAAACACCAACAAACCTGTTTCTCACTCCAACCACAAAGTGTGCGCAGCACGAGTCTTGGCACAGCAGAACACTTCCCTTGGCATGCCCTTTGCAGCCTCACTCCAAACGGGGCTCTCAGCTTCATCCAGCCCTTAACTCCATACTAGCACCAACGGGCTGCTAAAGCGTTTCGCAGAAAACACCAAGGAACCTGTTTCTCACTCCAACCACAAAGTGTGCGCAGCATGAGTCTTGGCACAGCAGAACACTTCCCTTGGCATGCCCTTTGCAGCCTCACTCCAAACGGGGCTCTCCGCTTCATCCAGCCCCTAACTCCATACTAGCACCAACGGGCTGCTAAAGCGTTTCGCAGAAAACACCAACGAACCTGTTTCTCACTCCAACCACAAAATGTGCGCAGCACGAGTCTTGGCAGAGCAGAACACTTCCCTTGGCATGCCCTTTGCAGCCTCACTCCAAACGGGGCTCTCAGCTTCATCCAGCCCTTAACTCCATACTAGCACCAACGGGCTGCTAAAGCGTTTCGCAGAAAACACCAGCGAACCTGTTTCTCACTCCAACCACAAAGTGTGCGCAGCACGAGTCTTGGCACAGCAGAACACTTCCCTTGGCATGCCCTTTGCAGCCTCACTGCAAACGGGGCTCTCCGCTTCATCCAGCCCCTAACTCCATACTAGCACCAACGGGCTGCTAAAGCGTTTCGCAGAAAACACCAAGGAACCTGTTTCTCACTCCAACCACAAAGTGTGCGCAGCACGAGTCTTGGCAGAGCAGAACACTTCCCTTGGCATGCCCTTTGCAGCCTCACTCCAAACGGGGCTCTCCGCTTCATCCGTCCCCTAACTCCATACTAGGACCAACGGGCTGCTAAAGCCTTTCGCAGAAAACTCCAACAAACCTGTTTCTCACTCCAACCACAAAGTGTGCGCAGCATGAGTCTTGGCACAGCAGAACACTTCCCTTGGCATGCCCTTTGCAGCCTCACTCCAAACGGGGCTCTCCGCTTCATCCAGCCCCTAACTCCATACTAGCACCAACGGGCTGCTAAAGCGTTTCGCAGAAAACACCAAAAACCTGTTTCTCACTCCAATCACAAAGTGTGCGCAGCACGAGTCTTGGCACAGCAGAACACTTCCCTTGGCATGCCCTTTGCAGCCTCACTCCAAACGGGGCTCTCCGCTTCATCCAGCCCCTAACTCCATACTAGCACCAACGGGCTGCAAAAGCGTTTCGCAGAAAACACCAACAAACCTGTTTCTCACTCCAACCACAAAGTGTGCGCAGCACGACTCTTAGCACAGCAGAACACTTCCCTTGGCATGCGCTTTGCAGCCTCACTCCAAACGGGGCTCTCCGCTTCATCCAGCCCCTAACTCCATACTAGCACCAACGGGCTGCTAAAACGTTTCACAGAAAACACCAAGGAACCTGTTTCTCACTCCAACCACAAAGTGTGCGCAGCACGAGTCTTGGCACAGCAGAACACTTCCCTTGGCATGCCCTTTGCAGCCTCACTCCAAACGGGGCTCTCCGCTTCATCCGTCCCCTAACTCCATACTAGCACCAACGGGCTGCTAAAGCGTTTCGCAGAAAACACCAACAAACCTGTTTCTCACTCCAACCACAAAGTGTGCGCAGCACGAGTCTTGGCACAGCAGAACACTTCCCTTGGCATGCCCTTTGCAGCCTCACTCCAAACAGGGCTCTCCGCTTCATCCATCCCCTAACTCCGTACCGGCACAAACGTGCTGCAAAAGCGTTTCGCAGAAAACACCAAGGAACCTGTTTTTCACTCCAACCACAAAGTGTGCGCAGCACGAGTCTTGGCACAGCAGAACACTTCCCTTGGCATGCCCTTTGCAGCCTCACTCCAAACGGGGCTCTCCGCTTCATCCAGCCCCTAACTCCATACTAGCACCAACGGGCTGCTAAAGCGTTTCGCAGAAAACACCAACGAACCTGTTTCTCACTCCAACCACAAAGTGTGCGCAGCACGAGTCTTGGCACAGCAGAACACTTCCCTTGGCATGCCCTTTGCAGCCTCACTCCAAACGGGGCTCTCCGCTTCATCCGTCCCCTAACTCCATACTAGGACCAACGGGCTGCTAAAGCCTTTCGCAGAAAACTCCAACAAACCTGTTTCTCACTCCAACCACAAAGTGTGCGCAGCATGAGTCTTGGCACAGCAGAACACTTCCCTTGGCATGCCCTTTGCAGCCTCACTCCAAACGGGGCTCTCCGCTTCATCCAGCCCCTAACTCCATACTAGCACCAACGGGCTGCTAAAGCGTTTCGCAGAAAACACCAAAAACCTGTTTCTCACTCCAACCACAAAGTGTGCGCAGCACGAGTCTTGGCACAGCAGAACACTTCCCTTGGCATGCCCTTTGCAGCCTCACTCCAAACGGGGCTCTCCGCTTCATCCCGCCCCTAACTCCATACTAGCACCAACGGGCTGCTAAAGCGTTTCGCAGAAAACAACAACGAACCTGTTTCTCACTCCAACCACAAAGTGTGCGCAGCACGACTCTTGGCACAGCAGAACACTTCCCTTGGCATGCCCTTTGCAGCCTCACTCCAAACGGGGCTCTCCGCTTCATCCAGCCCCTAACTCCGTACCGGCACCAACATGCTGCAAAAGCGTTTCGCAGAAAACACCAACAAACCTGTTTTTCACTCCAACCACAAAGTGTGCGCAGCACGACTCTTAGCACAGCAGAACACTTCCCTTGGCATGCCCTTTGCAGCCTCACTCCAAACGGGGCTCTCCGCTTCATCCATCCCCTAACTCCATACTAGCACCAACGGGCTGCTAAAGCGTTTCGCAGAAAACACCAACAAACCTGTTTCTCACTCCAACCACAAAGTGTGCGCAGCACGAGTCTTGGCACAGCAGAACACTTCCCTTGGCATGCCCTTTGCAGCCTCACTCCAAACGGGGCTCTCCGCTTCATCCGTCCCCTAACTCCATACTAGCACCAACGGGCTGCTAAAGCCTTTCGCAGAAAACACCAACAAACCTGTTTCTCACTCCAACCACAAAGTGTGCGCAGCACGAGTCTTGGCACAGCAGAACACTTCCCTTGGCATGCCCTTTGCAGCCTCACTCCAAACGGGGCTCTCCGCTTCATCCAGCCCCTAACTCCATACTAGCACCAACGTGCTGCTAAAGCGTTTCGCAGAAAACACCAAAAACCTGTTTCTCACTCCAACCACAAAGTGTGCGCAGCACGAGTCTTGGCACAGCAGAACACTTCCCTTGGCATGCCCTTTGCAGCCTCACTCCAAACGGGGCTCTCCGCTTCATCCAGCCCCTAACTCCATACTAGCACCAACGGGCTAATAAAGCGTTTCGCAGAAAACACCAACAATCCTGTTTCTCACTCCAACCACAAAGTGTGCGCAGCATGAGTCTTGGCACAGCAGAACACTTCCCTTGGCATGCCCTTTGCAGCCTCACTCCAAACGTGGCTCTCCGCTTCATCCAGCCCCTAACTCCATACTAGCACCAACGGGCTGCTAAAGCGTTTCGCAGAAAACACCAACGAACCTGTTTCTCACTCCAACCACAAAGCGTGCGCAGCACGAGTCTTGGCACAGCAGAACACTTCCCTTGGCATGCCCTTTGCAGCCTCACTCCAAACGGGGCTCTCCGCTTCATCCATCCCCTAACTCCGTACTGGCACCAACGTGCTGCAAAAGCGTTTCGCAGAAAACACCAACAAACCTGTTTTTCACTCCAACCACAAAGTGTGCGCAGCACGACTCTTAGCACAGCAGAACACTTCCCTTGGCATGCCCTTTGCAGCCTCACTCCAAACGGGGCTCTCCGCTTCATCCAGCCCCTAACTCCATACTAGCACCAACGGGCTGCTAAAGCGTTTCGCAGAAAACACCAAGGAACCTGTTTCTCACTCCAACCACAAAGTGTGCGCAGCACGAGTCTTGGCACAGCAGAACACTTCCCTTGGCATGCCCTTTGCAGCCTCACTCCAAACGGGGCTCTCCGCTTCATCCAGCCCCTAACTCCATACTAGCACCAACGGGCTGCTAAAGCGTTTCGCAGAAAACACCAACAAACCTGTTTCTCACTCCAACCACAAAGTGTGCGCAGCACGAGTCTTGGCACAGCAGAACACTTCCCTTGGCATGCCCTTTGCAGCCTCACTCCAAACGGGGCTCTCCGCTTCCTCCGTCCCCTAACTCCATACTAGCACCAACGGGCTGCTAAAGCGTTTCGCAGAAAACACCAACAAACCTGTTTCTCATTCCAACCACAAAGTGTGCGCAGCATGACTCTTGGCACAGCAGAACACTTCCCTTGGCATGCCCTTTGCAGCCTCACTCCAAACGGGGCTCTCCGCTTCATCCGTCCCCTAACTCCATACTAGCACCAACGGGCTGCTAAAGCGTTTCGCAGAAAACACCAACAAACCTGTTTCTCACTCCAACCACAAAGTGTGCGCAGCACGAGTCTTGGCACAGCAGAACACTTCCCTTGGCATGCCCTTTGCAGCCTCACTCCAAACGGGGCTCTCCGCTTCATCCAGCCCCTAACTCCATACTAGCACCAACGGGCTGCTAAAGCGTTTCGCAGAAAACACCAACAATCCTGTTTCTCACTCCAACCACAAAGTGTGCGCAGCACGAGTCTTGGCACAGCAGAACACTTCCCTTGGCATGCCCTTTGCAGCCTCACTCCAAACGGGGCTCTCCGCTTCATCCAGCCCCTAACTCCATACTAGCACCAACGGGCTGCTAAAGCGTTTCGCAGAAAACACCAACGAACCTGTTTCTCACTCCAACCACAAAGTGTGCGCAGCACGAGTCTTGGCACAGCAGAACACTTCCCTTGGCATGCCCTTTGCAGCCTCACTCCAAACGGGGCTCTCCGCTTCATCCATCCCCTAACTCCGTACTGACACCAACGTCCTGCAAAAGCGTTTCGCAGAAAACACCAACAAACCTGTTTTTCACTCCAACCACAAAGTGTGCGCAGCACGACTCTTAGCACAGCAGAACACTTCCCTTGGCATGCCCTTTGCAGCCTCACTCCAAACGGGGCTCTCCGCTTCATCCATCCCCTAACTCCATACTAGCACCAACGGGCTGCTAAAGCGTTTCGCAGAAAACACCAACGAACCTGTTTCTCACTCCAACCACAAAGTGTGCGCAGCACGAGTCTTGGCACAGCAGAACACTTCCCTTGGCATGCCCTTTGCAGCCTCACTGCAAACGGGGCTCTCCGCTTCATCCAGCCCCTAACTCCATACTAGCACCAACGGGCTGCTAAAGCGTTTTGCAGAAAACACCAAGGAACCTGTTTCTCACTCCAACCACAAAGTGTGCGCAGCACGAGTCTTGGCACAGCAGAACACTTCCCTTGGCATGCCCTTTGCAGCCTCACTCCAAACGGGGCTCTCCGCTTCATCCATCCCCTAACTCCATACTAGCACCAACGGGCTGCTAAAGCGTTTCGCAGAAAACACCAGCGAACCTGTTTCTCACTCCAACCACAAAGTGTGCGCAGCACGAGTCTTGGCACAGCAGAACACTTCCCTTGGCATGCCCTTTGCACCCTCACTCCAAACGGGGCTCTCCGCTTCATCCATCCCCTAACTCCATACTAGCACCAACGGGCTGCTAAAGCATTTCGCAGAAAACACCAACAAACCTGTTTCTCACTCCAACCACAAAGTGTGCGCAGCACGAGTCTTGGCACAGCAGAACACTTCCCTTGGCATGCCCTTTGCAGCCTCACTCCAAACGGGGCTCTCAGCTTCATCCAGCCCTTAACTCCATACTAGCACCAACGGGCTGCTAAAGCGTTTCGCAGAAAACACCAAGGAACCTGTTTCTCACTCCAACCACAAAGTGTGCGCAGCATGAGTCTTGGCACAGCAGAACACTTCCCTTGGCATGCCCTTTGCAGCCTCACTCCAAACGGGGCTCTCCGCTTCATCCAGCCCCTAACTCCATACTAGCACCAACGGGCTGCTAAAGCGTTTCGCAGAAAACACCAACGAACCTGTTTCTCACTCCAACCACAAAATGTGCGCAGCACGAGTCTTGGCAGAGCAGAACACTTCCCTTGGCATGCCCTTTGCAGCCTCACTCCAAACGGGGCTCTCAGCTTCATCCAGCCCTTAACTCCATACTAGCACCAACGGGCTGCTAAAGCGTTTCGCAGAAAACACCAGCGAACCTGTTTCTCACTCCAACCACAAAGTGTGCGCAGCACGAGTCTTGGCACAGCAGAACACTTCCCTTGGCATGCCCTTTGCAGCCTCACTGCAAACGGGGCTCTCCGCTTCATCCAGCCCCTAACTCCATACTAGCACCAACGGGCTGCTAAAGCGTTTCGCAGAAAACACCAAGGAACCTGTTTCTCACTCCAACCACAAAGTGTGCGCAGCACGAGTCTTGGCAGAGCAGAACACTTCCCTTGGCATGCCCTTTGCAGCCTCACTCCAAACGGGGCTCTCCGCTTCATCCGTCCCCTAACTCCATACTAGGACCAACGGGCTGCTAAAGCCTTTCGCAGAAAACTCCAACAAACCTGTTTCTCACTCCAACCACAAAGTGTGCGCAGCATGAGTCTTGGCACAGCAGAACACTTCCCTTGGCATGCCCTTTGCAGCCTCACTCCAAACGGGGCTCTCCGCTTCATCCAGCCCCTAACTCCATACTAGCACCAACGGGCTGCTAAAGCGTTTCGCAGAAAACACCAAAAACCTGTTTCTCACTCCAATCACAAAGTGTGCGCAGCACGAGTCTTGGCACAGCAGAACACTTCCCTTGGCATGCCCTTTGCAGCCTCACTCCAAACGGGGCTCTCCGCTTCATCCAGCCCCTAACTCCATACTAGCACCAACGGGCTGCAAAAGCGTTTCGCAGAAAACACCAACAAACCTGTTTTTCACTCCAACCACAAAGTGTGCGCAGCACGACTCTTAGCACAGCAGAACACTTCCCTTGGCATGCGCTTTGCAGCCTCACTCCAAACGGGGCTCTCCGCTTCATCCAGCCCCTAACTCCATACTAGCACCAACGGGCTGCTAAAACGTTTCACAGAAAACACCAAGGAACCTGTTTCTCACTCCAACCACAAAGTGTGCGCAGCACGAGTCTTGGCACAGCAGAACACTTCCCTTGGCATGCCCTTTGCAGCCTCACTCCAAACGGGGCTCTCCGCTTCATCCGTCCCCTAACTCCATACTAGCACCAACGGGCTGCTAAAGCGTTTCGCAGAAAACACCAACAAACCTGTTTCTCACTCCAACCACAAAGTGTGCGCAGCACGAGTCTTGGCACAGCAGAACACTTCCCTTGGCATGCCCTTTGCAGCCTCACTCCAAACGGGGCTCTCCGCTTCATCCATCCCCTAACTCCGTACCGGCACAAACGTGCTGCAAAAGCGTTTCGCAGAAAACACCAACAAACCTGTTTTTCACTCCAACCACAAAGTGTGCGCAGCACGAGTCTTGGCACAGCAGAACACTTCCCTTGGCATGCCCTTTGCAGCCTCACTCCAAACGGGGCTCTCCGCTTCATCCAGCCCCTAACTCCATACTAGCACCAACGGGCTGCTAAAGCGTTTCGCAGAAAACACCAACGAACCTGTTTCTCACTCCAACCACAAAGTGTGCGCAGCACGAGTCTTGGCACAGCAGAACACTTCCCTTGGCATGCCCTTTGCAGCCTCACTCCAAACGGGGCTCTCCGCTTCATCCGTCCCCTAACTCCATACTAGGACCAACGGGCTGCTAAAGCGTTTCGCAGAAAACTCCAACAAACCTGTTTCTCACTCCAACCACAAAGTGTGCGCAGCATGAGTCTTGGCACAGCAGAACACTTCCCTTGGCATGCCCTTTGCAGCCTCACTCCAAACGGGGCTCTCCGCTTCATCCAGCCCCTAACTCCATACTAGCACCAACGGGCTGCTAAAGCGTTTCGCAGAAAACACCAAAAACCTGTTTCTCACTCCAACCACAAAGTGTGCGCAGCACGAGTCTTGGCACAGCAGAACACTTCCCTTGGCATGCCCTTTGCAGCCTCACTCCAAACGGGGCTCTCCGCTTCATCCCGCCCCTAACTCCATACTAGCACCAACGGGCTGCTAAAGCGTTTCGCAGAAAACACCAACGAACCTGTTTCTCACTCCAACCACAAAGTGTGCGCAGCACGACTCTTGGCACAGCAGAACACTTCCCTTGGCATGCCCTTTGCAGCCTCACTCCAAACGGGGCTCTCCGCTTCATCCAGCCCCTAACTCCGTACCGGCACCAACGTGCTGCAAAAGCGTTTCGCAGAAAACACCAACAAACCTGTTTTTCACTCCAACCACAAAGTGTGCGCAGCACGACTCTTAGCACAGCAGAACACTTCCCTTGGCATGCCCTTTGCAGCCTCACTCCAAACGGGGCTCTCCGCTTCATCCATCCCCTAACTCCATACTAGCACCAACGGGCTGCTAAAGCGTTTCGCAGAAAACACCAACAAACCTGTTTCTCACTCCAACCACAAAGTGTGTGCAGCACGAGTCTTGGCACAGCAGAACACTTCCCTTGGCATGCCCTTTGCAGCCTCACTCCAAACGGGGCTCTCCGCTTCATCCGTCCCCTAACTCCATACTAGCACCAACGGGCTGCTAAAGCCTTTCGCAGAAAACACCAACAAACCTGTTTCTCACTCCAACCACAAAGTGTGCGCAGCACGACTCTTGGCACAGCAGAACACTTCCCTTGGCATGCCCTTTGCAGCCTCACTCCAAACGGGGCTCTCCGCTTCATCCAGCCCCTAACTCCATACTAGCACCAACGTGCTGCTAAAGCGTTTCGCAGAAAACACCAAAAACCTGTTTCTCACTCCAACCACAAAGTGTGCGCAGCACGAGTCTTGGCACAGCAGAACACTTCCCTTGGCATGCCCTTTGCAGCCTCACTCCAAACGGGGCTCTCCGCTTCATCCAGCCCCTAACTCCATACTAGCACCAACGGGCTAATAAAGCGTTTCGCAGAAAACACCAACAATCCTGTTTCTCACTCCAACCACAAAGTGTGCGCAGCATGAGTCTTGGCACAGCAGAACACTTCCCTTGGCATGCCCTTTGCAGCCTCACTCCAAACGTGGCTCTCCGCTTCATCCAGCCCCTAACTCCATACTAGCACCAACGGGCTGCTAAAGCGTTTCGCAGAAAACACCAACGAACCTGTTTCTCACTCCAAGCACAAAGCGTGCGCAGCACGAGTCTTGGCACAGCAGAACACTTCCCTTGGCATGCCCTTTGCAGCCTCACTCCAAACGGGGCTCTCCGCTTCATCCATCCCCTAACTCCGTACTGGCACCAACGTGCTGCAAAAGCGTTTCGCAGAAAACACCAACAAACCTGTTTTTCACTCCAACCACAAAGTGTGCGCAGCACGACTCTTAGCACAGCAGAACACTTCCCTTGGCATGCCCTTTGCAGCCTCACTCCAAACGGGGCTCTCCGCTTCATCCAGCCCCTAACTCCATACTAGCACCAACGGGCTGCTAAAGCGTTTCGCAGAAAACACCAAGGAACCTGTTTCTCACTCCAACCACAAAGTGTGCGCAGCACGAGTCTTGGCACAGCAGAACACTTCCCTTGGCATGCCCTTTGCAGCCTCACTCCAAACGGGGCTCTCCGCTTCATGCAGCCCCTAACTCCATACTAACACGAACGGGCTGCTAAAGCGTTTCGCAGAAAACACCAACAAACCTGTTTCTCACTCCAACCACAAAGTGTGCGCAGCACGAGTCTTGGCACAGCAGAATACTTCCTTTGGCATGCCCTTTGCAGCCTCACTCCAAACGGGACTCTCCGCTTCATCCATCCCCTAACTCCATACTAGCACCAACGGGCTGCTAAAGCATTTCACAGAAAACACCAACGAACCTGTTTCTCACTCCAACCACAAAGTGTGCGCAGCACGAGTCTTGGCACAGCAGAACACTTCCCTTGGCATGCCCTTTGCAGCCTCACTCCAAACGAGGCTCTCCGCTTCATCCAGCCCCTAACTCCATACTAGCACCAACGGGCTGCTAAAGCGTTTCGCAGAAAACACCAACAAACCTGTTTCTCACTCCAACCACAAAGTGTGCGCAGCACGAGTCTTGGCACAGCAGAACACTTCCCTTGGCATGCCCTTTGCAGCCTCACTCCAAACGGGGCTCTCCGCTTCATCCAGCCCCTAACTCCATACTAGCACCAACGGGCTGCTAAAGCGTTTCGCAGAAAACACCAACGAACCTGTTTCTCACTCCAACCACAAAGTGTGCGCAGCACGAGTCTTGGCACAGCAGAACACTTCCCTTGGCATGCCCTTTGCAGCCTCACTCCAAACGGGGCTCTCCGCTTCATGCAGCCCCTAACTCCATACTAGCACTAACGGGCTGCTAAAGCATTTCACAGAAAACACCAACGAACCTGTTTCTCACTCCAACCACAAAGTGTGCGCAGCACGAGTCTTGGCACAGCAGAACACTTCCCTTGGCATGCCCTTTGCAGCCTCACTCCAAACGGGGCTTTCCGCTTCATCCAGCCCCTAACTCCATACTAGCACCAACGGCCTGCTAAAGCGTTTCACAGAAAACACCAACGAACCTGTTTCTCACTCCAACCACAAAGTGTGCGCAGCACGAGTCTTGGCACAGCAGAACACTTCCCTTGGCATGCCCTTTGCAGCCTCACTCCAAACGGGGCTCTCCGCTTCATCCAGCCCCTAACTCCATACTAGCACCAACGGGCTGCTAAAGCGTTTCGCAGAAAACACCAACGAACCTGTTTCTCACTCCAACCACAAAGTGTGCGCAGCACGAGTCTTGGCACAGCAGAACACTTCCCTTGGCATGCCCTTTGCAGCCTCACGCCAAACGGGGCTCTCCGCTTCATGCAGCCCCTAACTCCATACTAGCACCAACGGGCTGCTAAAGCGTTTCGCAGAAAACACCAACAAACCTGTTTCTCACTCCAACCACAAAGTGTGCGCAGCATGAGTCTTGGCACAGCAGAACACTTCCCTTGGCATGCCCTTTGCAGCCTCACTCCAAACGGGGCTCTCCGCTTCATCCAGCCCCTAACTCCATACTAGCACCAACGGGCTGCTAAAGCGTTTCGCAGAAAACACTAACAAACCTGTTTCTCACTCCAACCACAAAGTGTGCGCAGCATGAGTCTTGGCACAGCAGAACACTTCCCTTGGCATGCCCTTTGCAGCCTCACTCCAAACGGGGCTCTCCGCTTCATCCATCCCCTAACTCCATACTAGCACCAACGGGCTGCTAAAGCGTTTCGCAGAAAACACCAAGGAACCTGTTTCTCACTCCAACCACAAAGTGTGCGCAGCACGAGTCTTGGCACAGCAGAACACTTCCCTTGGCATGCCCTTTGCAGCCTCACTCCAAACGGGGCTCTCTGCTTCATACAGCCCCTAACTCCATACTAGCACCAACGGGCTGCTAAAGCGTTTCGCAGAAAACACCAACGAACCTGTTTCTCACTCCAACCACAAAGTGTGCGCAGCACGACTCTTGGCACAGCAGAACACTTCCCTTGGCATGCCCTTTGCAGCCTCACTCCAAACGGGGCTCTCCGCTTCATCCAGCCCCTAACTCCATACTAGCACCAACGGGCTGCCTAAAGCGTTTCGCAGAAAACACCAAGGAACCTGTTTCTCACTCCAACCACAAAGTGTGCGCAGCACAAGTCTTGGCACAGCAGAACACTTCCCTTGGCATGCCCTTTGCAGCCTCACTCCAAACGGGACTCTCCGCTTCATCCAGCCCCTAACTCCATACTAGCACCAACGGGCTGCTAAAGCGTTTCGCAGAAAACACCAACAAACCTGTTTCTCACTCCAACCACAAAGTGTGCGCAGCATGAGTCTTGGCACAGCAGAACACTTCCCTTGGCATGCCCTTTGCAGCCTCACTCCAAACGGGGCTCTCCGCTTCATCCAGCCCCTAACTCCATACTAGCACCAACGGGCTGCTAAAGAGTTTCGCAGAAAACACCAACGAACCTGTTTCTCATTCCAACCACAAAGTGTGCGCAGCACGAGTCTTGGCACAGCAGAACACTTCCCTTGGCATGCCCTTTGCAGCCTCACTCCAAACGGGGCTCTCCGCTTCATCCAGCCCCTAACTCCATACTAACACCAACGGGCTGCTAAAGCGTTTCGCAGAAAACACCAACAATCCTGTTTCTCACTCCAACCACAAAGTGTGCGCAGCATGAGTCTTGGCACAGCAGAACACTTCCCTTGGCATGCCCTTTGCAGCCTCACTCCAAACGGGGCTCTCCGCTTCATCCAGCCCCTAACTCCATACTAGCACCAACGGGCTGCTAAAGCGTTTCGCAGAAAACACCAAGGAACCTGTTTCTCACTCCAACCACAAAGTGTGCGCAGCACGAGTCTTGGCACAGCAGAACACTTCCCTTGGCATGCCCTTTGCAGCCTCACTCCAGACGGGGCTCTCCGCTTCATCCAGCCCCTAACTCCGTACTGGCACCAACGGGCTGCTAAAGCGTTTCGCAGAAAACACCAAGGAACCTGTTTCTCACTCCAACCACAAAGTGTGCGCAGCACGAGTCTTGGCACAGCAGAACACTTCCCTTGGCATGCCCTTTGCAGCCTCACTCCAAACGGGGCTCTCCGCTTCATCCATCCCCTGACTCCATACTAGCACCAACGGGCTGCTAAAGCGTTTCGCAGAAAACACCAACAAACCTGTTTCTCACTCCAACCACAAAGTGTGCGCTGCACGAGTCTTGGCACAGCAGAACACTTCCCTTGGCATGCCCTTTGCAGCCTCACTCCAAACGGGGCTCTCCGCTTCATCCGTCCCCTAACTCCATACTAGCACCAACGGGCTGCTAAAGCGTTTCACAGAAAACACCAACGAACCTGTTTCTCACTCCAACCACAAAGTGTGCGCAGCACGAGTCTTGGCACAGCAGAACACTTCCCTTGGCATGCCCTTTGCAGCCTCACTCCAAACGGGGCTCTCCGCTTCATCCGTCCCCTAACTCCATACTAGCACCAACGGGCTGCTAAAGCGTTTTGCAGAAAACACCAACAAACCTGTTTCTCATTCCAACCACAAAGTGTACGCAGCACGAGTCTTGGCACAGCAGAACACTTCCCTTGGCATGCCCTTTGCAGCCTCACTCCAAACGGGGCTCTCCGCTTCATCCAGCCCCTAACTCCATACTAGCACCAACGGGCTGCTAAAGCGTTTCGCAGAAAACACCAACAAACCTGTTTCTCACTCCAACCACAAAGTGTGCGCAGCATGAGTCTTGGCACAGCAGAACACTTCCCTTGGCATGCCCTTTGCAGCCTCACTCCAAACGGGGCTCTCCGCTTCATCCAGCCCCTAACTCCATACTAGCACCAACGGGCTGCTAAAGCGTTTCGCAGAAAACTCCAAGGAACCTGTTTCTCACTCCAACCACAAAGTGTGCGCAGCACGACTCTTGGCACAGCAGAACACTTCCCTTGGCATGCCCTTTGCAGCCTCACTCCAAACAGGGCTCTCCGCTTCATTCGTCCCCTAACTCCATACTAGCACCAACGGGCTGCTAAAGCGTTTTGCAGAAAACACCAACAAACCTGTTTCTCATTCCAACCACAAAGTGTGCGCAGCACGACTCTTGGCACAGCAGAACACTTCCCTTGGCATGCCCTTTGCAGCCTCACTCCAAACGGGGCTCTCCGCTTCATCCAGCCCCTAACTCCATACTAGCACCAACGGGCTGCTAAAGCGTTTCGCAGAAAACACCAACAAACCTGTTTCTCATTCCAACCACAAAGTGTGCGCAGCACGAGTCTTGGCACAGCAGAACACTTCCCTTGGCATGCCCTTTGCAGCCTCACTCCAAACGGGGCTCTCCGCTTCATCCAGCCCCTAACTCCATACTAGCACCAACGGGCTGCTAAAGCGTTTCGCAGAAAACACCAACGAACCTGTTTCTCACTCCAACCACAAAGTGTGCGCAGCACGAGTCTTGGCACAGCAGAACACTTCCCTTGGCATGCCCTTTGCAGCCTCACTCCAAACGGGGCTCTCCGCTTCATCCAGCCCCTAACTCCATACTAGCACCAACGGGCTGCTAAAGCGTTTCGCAGAAAACTCCAAGGAACCTGTTTCTCACTCCAACCACAAAGTGTGCGCAGCACGAGTCTTGGCACAGCAGAACACTTCCCTTGGCATGCCCTTTGCAGCCTCACTCCAAACGGGGCTCTCCGCTTCATCCAGCCCCTAACTCCATACTAGCACCAACGGGCTGCTAAAGCGTTTCGCAGAAAACACCAACAAACCTGTTTCTCACTCCAACCACAAAGTGTGCGCAGCACGAGTCTTGGCACAGCAGAACACTTCCCTTGGCATGCCCTTTGCAGCCTCACTCCAGACGGGGCTCTCCGCTTCATCCAGCCCCTAACTCCATACTAGCACCAACGGGCTGCTAAAGCGTTTCGCAGAAAACACCAACAAACCTGTTTCTCATTCCAACCACAAAGTGTGCGCAGCACGAGTCTTGGCACAGCAGAACACTTCCCTTGGCATGCCCTTTGCAGCCTCACTCCAAACGGGGCTCTCCGCTTCATCCAGCCCCTAACCCCATACTAGCACTAACGGGCTGCTAAAGCGTTTCGCAGAAAACACCAACGAACCTGTTTCTCACTCCAACCACAAAGTGTGCGCAGCACGAGTCTTGGCACAGCAGAACACTTCCCTTGGCATGCCCTTTGCAGCCTCACTCCAAACGGGGCTCTCCGCTTCATCCAGCCCCTAACTCCATACTAGCACCAACGGGCTGCTAAAGCGTTTCGCAGAAAACTCCAAGGAACCTGTTTCTCACTCCATCCACAAAGTGTGCGCAGCATGAGTCTTGGCACAGCAGAACACTTCCCTTGGCATGCCCTTTGCAGCCTCACTCCAAACGGGGCTCTCCGCTTCATCCATCCCCTAACTCCATACTAGCACCAACGGGCTGCTAAAGCGTTTCGCAGAAAACACCAACAAACCTGTTTCTCACTCCAACCACAAAGTGTGCGCAGCACGAGTCTTGGCACAGCAGAACACTTCCCTTGGCATGCCCTTTGCAGCCTCACTCCAAACGGGGCTCTCCGCTTCATCCAGCCCCTAACTCCATACTAGCACCAACGGGCTGCTAAAGCGTTTCGCAGAAAACACCAAGGAACCTGTTTCTCACTCCAACCACAAAGTGTGCGCAGCACGAGTCTTGGCACAGCAGAACACTTCCCTTGGCATGCCCTTTGCAGCCTCACTCCAAACGGGGCTCTCCGCTTCATCCAGCCCCTAACTCCATACTAGCACCAACGGGCTGCTAAAGCGTTTCGCAGAAAACACCAACAAACCTGTTTCTCACTCCAACCACAAAGTGTGCGCAGCACGAGTCTTGGCACAGCAGAACACTTCCCTTGGCATGCCCTTTGCAGCCTCACTCCAAACGGGGCTCTCCGCTTCATCCATCCCCTAACTCCATACTAGCACCAACGGGCTGCTAAAGCGTTTCACAGAAAACACCAACGAACCTGTTTCTCACTCCAACCACAAAGTGTGCGCAGCACGAGTCTTGGCACAGCAGAACACTTCCCTTGGCATGCCCTTTGCAGCCTCACTCCAAACGGGGCTCTCCGCTTCATCCAGCCCCTAACTCCATACTAGCACCAACGGGCTGCTAAAGCGTTTTGCAGAAAACAACAACAAACCTGTTTCTCATTCCAACCACAAAGTGTGCGCAGCACGACTCTTGGCACAGCAGAACACTTCCCTTGGCATGCCCTTTGCAGCCTCACTCCAAACGGGGCTCTCCGCTTCATCCATCCCCTAACTCCATACTAGCACCAACGGGCTGCTAAAGCGTTTCGCAGAAAACACCAACAAACCTGTTTCTCACTCCAACCACAAAGTGTGCGCAGCACGAGTCTTGGCACAGCAGAACACTTCCCTTGGCATGCCCTTTGCAGCCTCGCTCCAAACGGGGCTCTCCGCTTCATCCAGCCCCTAACTCCATACTAACACCAACGGGCTGCTAAAGCGTTTCGCAGAAAACACCAACAAACCTGTTTCTCATTCCAACCACAAAGTGTGCGCAGCACGAGTCTTGGCACAGCAGAACACTTCCCTTGGCATGCCCTTTGCAGCCTCACTCCAAACGGGGCTCTCCGCTTCATCCATCCCCTAACTCCATACTAACACCAACGGGCTGCTAAAGCGTTTCGCAGAAAACACCAACAAACCTGTTTCTCATTCCAACCACAAAGTGTGCGCAGCACGAGTCTTGGCACAGCAGAACACTTCCCTTGGCATGCCCTTTGCAGCCTCACTCCAAACGGGGCTCTCCGCTTCATCCAGCCCCTAACTCCATACTAGCACCAACGGGCTGCTAAAGCGTTTCGCAGAAAACACCAACAAACCTGTTTCTCACTCCAACCACAAAGTGTGCGCAGCACGAGTCTTGGCACAGCAGAACACTTCCCTTGGCATGCCCTTTGCAGCCTCACTCCAAACGGGGCTCTCCGCTTCATCCAGCCCCTAACTCCATACTAGCACCAACGGGCTGCTAAAGCGTTTCGCAGAAAACTCCAAGGAACCTGTTTCTCACTCCAACCACAAAGTGTGCGCAGCACGAGTCTTGGCACAGCAGAACACTTCCCTTGGCATGCCCTTTGCAGCCTCACTCCAAACGGGGCTCTCCGCTTCATCCGTCCCCTAACTCCATACTAGCACCAACGGGCTGCTAAAGCGTTTTGCAGAAAACACCAACAAACCTGTTTCTCATTCCAACCACAAAGTGTGCGCAGCACGAGTCTTGGCACAGCAGAACACTTCCCTTGGCATGCCCTTTGCAGCCTCACTCCAAACGGGGCTCTCCGCTTCATCCAGCCCCTAACTCCATACTAGCACCAACGGGCTGCTAAAGCGTTTCGCAGAAAACTCCAAGGAACCTGTTTCTCACTCCAACCACAAAGTGCGCGCAGCACGACTCTTGGCACAGCAGAACACTTCCCTTGGCATGCCCTTTGCAGCCTCACTCCAAACGGGGCTCTCCGCTTCATCCATCCCCTAACTCCATACTAGCACCAATGGGCTGCTAAAGCGTTTCGCAGAAAACACCAACAAACCTGTTTCTCATTCCAACCACAAAGTGTGCGCAGCACGAGTCTTGGCACAGCAGAACACTTCCCTTGGCATGCCCTTTGCAGCCTCACTCCAAACGGGGCTCTCCGCTTCATCCATCCCCTAACTCCATACTAGCACCAACGGGCTGCTAAAGCGTTTCGCAGAAAACACCAACAAACCTGTTTCTCACTCCAACCACAAAGTGTGCGCAGCACGAGTCTTGGCACAGCAGAACACTTCCCTTGGCATGCCCTTTGCAGCCTCACTCCAAACGGGGCTCTCCGCTTCATCCAGCCCCTAACTCCATACTAGCACCAACGGGCTGCTAAAGCGTTTCGCAGAAAACTCCAAGGAACCTGTTTCTCACTCCAACCACAAAGTGTGCGCAGCACGAGTCTTGGCACAGCAGAACACTTCCCTTGGCATGCCCTTTGCAGCCTCACTCCAAACGGGGCTCTCCGCTTCATCCAGCCCCTAACTCCATACTAGCACCAACGGGCTGCTAAAGCGTTTCGCAGAAAACACCAACAAACCTGTTTCTCACTCCAACCACAAAGTGTGCGCAGCACGACTCTTGGCACAGCAGAACACTTCCCTTGGCATGCCCTTTGCAGCCTCACTCCAAACGGGGCTCTCCGCTTCATCCAGCCCCTAACTCCATACTAGCACCAACGGGCTGCCTAAAGCGTTTCGCAGAAAACACCAAGGAACCTGTTTCTCACTCCAACCACAAAGTGTGCGCAGCACGAGTCTTGGCACAGCAGAACACTTCCCTTGGCATGCCCTTTGCAGCCTCACTCCAAACGGGGCTCTCCGCTTCATCCAGCCCCTAACTCCATACTAGCACCAACGGGCTGCTAAAGCGTTTCGCAGAAAACACCAAGGAACCTGTTTCTCACTCCAACCACAAAGTGTGCGCAGCACGAGTCTTGGCACAGCAGAACACTTCCCTTGGCATGCCCTTTGCAGCCTCACTCCAAACGGGGCTCTCCGCTTCATCCAGCCCCTAACTCCATACTAGCACCAACGGGCTGCTAAAGCGTTTCGCAGAAAACACCAACAAACCTGTTTCTCACTCCAACCACAAAGTGTGCGCAGCATGAGTCTTGGCACAGCAGAACACTTCCCTTGGCATGCCCTTTGCAGCCTCACTCCAAACGGGGCTCTCCGCTTCATCCAGCCCCTAACTCCATACTAGCACCAACGGGCTGCTAAAGCGTTTCGCAGAAAACTCCAAGGAACCTGTTTCTCACTCCAACCACAAAGTGTGCGCAGCACGACTCTTGGCACAGCAGAACACTTCCCTTGGCATGCCCTTTGCAGCCTCACTCCAAACAGGGCTCTCCGCTTCATTCGTCCCCTAACTCCATACTAGCACCAACGGGCTGCTAAAGCGTTTTGCAGAAAACACCAACAAACCTGTTTCTCATTCCAACCACAAAGTGTGCGCAGCACGACTCTTGGCACAGCAGAACACTTCCCTTGGCATGCCCTTTGCAGCCTCACTCCAAACGGGGCTCTCCGCTTCATCCAGCCCCTAACTCCATACTAGCACCAACGGGCTGCTAAAGCGTTTCGCAGAAAACACCAACAAACCTGTTTCTCATTCCAACCACAAAGTGTGCGCAGCACGAGTCTTGGCACAGCAGAACACTTCCCTTGGCATGCCCTTTGCAGCCTCACTCCAAACGGGGCTCTCCGCTTCATCCAGCCCCTAACTCCATACTAGCACCAACGGGCTGCTAAAGCGTTTCGCAGAAAACACCAACGAACCTGTTTCTCACTCCAACCACAAAGTGTGCGCAGCACGAGTCTTGGCACAGCAGAACACTTCCCTTGGCATGCCCTTTGCAGCCTCACTCCAAACGGGGCTCTCCGCTTCATCCAGCCCCTAACTCCATACTAGCACCAACGGGCTGCTAAAGCGTTTCGCAGAAAACTCCAAGGAACCTGTTTCTCACTCCAACCACAAAGTGTGCGCAGCACGAGTCTTGGCACAGCAGAACACTTCCCTTGGCATGCCCTTTGCAGCCTCACTCCAAACGGGGCTCTCCGCTTCATCCAGCCCCTAACTCCATACTAGCACCAACGGGCTGCTAAAGCGTTTCGCAGAAAACACCAACAAACCTGTTTCTCACTCCAACCACAAAGTGTGCGCAGCACGAGTCTTGGCACAGCAGAACACTTCCCTTGGCATGCCCTTTGCAGCCTCACTCCAGACGGGGCTCTCCGCTTCATCCAGCCCCTAACTCCATACTAGCACCAACGGGCTGCTAAAGCGTTTCGCAGAAAACACCAACAAACCTGTTTCTCATTCCAACCACAAAGTGTGCGCAGCACGAGTCTTGGCACAGCAGAACACTTCCCTTGGCATGCCCTTTGCAGCCTCACTCCAAACGGGGCTCTCCGCTTCATCCAGCCCCTAACCCCATACTAGCACTAACGGGCTGCTAAAGCGTTTCGCAGAAAACACCAACGAACCTGTTTCTCACTCCAACCACAAAGTGTGCGCAGCACGAGTCTTGGCACAGCAGAACACTTCCCTTGGCATGCCCTTTGCAGCCTCACTCCAAACGGGGCTCTCCGCTTCATCCAGCCCCTAACTCCATACTAGCACCAACGGGCTGCTAAAGCGTTTCGCAGAAAACTCCAAGGAACCTGTTTCTCACTCCATCCACAAAGTGTGCGCAGCATGAGTCTTGGCACAGCAGAACACTTCCCTTGGCATGCCCTTTGCAGCCTCACTCCAAACGGGGCTCTCCGCTTCATCCATCCCCTAACTCCATACTAGCACCAACGGGCTGCTAAAGCGTTTCGCAGAAAACACCAACAAACCTGTTTCTCACTCCAACCACAAAGTGTGCGCAGCACGAGTCTTGGCACAGCAGAACACTTCCCTTGGCATGCCCTTTGCAGCCTCACTCCAAACGGGGCTCTCCGCTTCATCCAGCCCCTAACTCCATACTAGCACCAACGGGCTGCTAAAGCGTTTCGCAGAAAACACCAAGGAACCTGTTTCTCACTCCAACCACAAAGTGTGCGCAGCACGAGTCTTGGCACAGCAGAACACTTCCCTTGGCATGCCCTTTGCAGCCTCACTCCAAACGGGGCTCTCCGCTTCATCCAGCCCCTAACTCCATACTAGCACCAACGGGCTGCTAAAGCGTTTCGCAGAAAACACCAACAAACCTGTTTCTCACTCCAACCACAAAGTGTGCGCAGCACGAGTCTTGGCACAGCAGAACACTTCCCTTGGCATGCCCTTTGCAGCCTCACTCCAAACGGGGCTCTCCGCTTCATCCATCCCCTAACTCCATACTAGCACCAACGGGCTGCTAAAGCGTTTCACAGAAAACACCAACGAACCTGTTTCTCACTCCAACCACAAAGTGTGCGCAGCACGAGTCTTGGCACAGCAGAACACTTCCCTTGGCATGCCCTTTGCAGCCTCACTCCAAACGGGGCTCTCCGCTTCATCCGTCCCCTAACTACATACTAGCACCAACGGGCTGCTAAAGCGTTTTGCAGAAAACAACAACAAACCTGTTTCTCATTCCAACCACAAAGTGTGCGCAGCACGACTCTTGGCACAGCAGAACACTTCCCTTGGCATGCCCTTTGCAGCCTCACTCCAAACGGGGCTCTCCGCTTCATCCATCCCCTAACTCCATACTAGCACCAACGGGCTGCTAAAGCGTTTCGCAGAAAACACCAACAAACCTGTTTCTCACTCCAACCACAAAGTGTGCGCAGCACGAGTCTTGGCACAGCAGAACACTTCCCTTGGCATGCCCTTTGCAGCCTCGCTCCAAACGGGGCTCTCCGCTTCATCCAGCCCCTAACTCCATACTAACACCAACGGGCTGCTAAAGCGTTTCGCAGAAAACACCAACAAACCTGTTTCTCATTCCAACCACAAAGTGTGCGCAGCACGAGTCTTGGCACAGCAGAACACTTCCCTTGGCATGCCCTTTGCAGCCTCACTCCAAACGGGGCTCTCCGCTTCATCCATCCCCTAACTCCATACTAACACCAACGGGCTGCTAAAGCGTTTCGCAGAAAACACCAACAAACCTGTTTCTCATTCCAACCACAAAGTGTGCGCAGCACGAGTCTTGGCACAGCAGAACACTTCCCTTGGCATGCCCTTTGCAGCCTCACTCCAAACGGGGCTCTCCGCTTCATCCAGCCCCTAACTCCATACTAGCACCAACGGGCTGCTAAAGCGTTTCGCAGAAAACACCAACAAACCTGTTTCTCACTCCAACCACAAAGTGTGCGCAGCACGAGTCTTGGCACAGCAGAACACTTCCCTTGGCATGCCCTTTGCAGCCTCACTCCAAACGGGGCTCTCCGCTTCATCCAGCCCCTAACTCCATACTAGCACCAACGGGCTGCTAAAGCGTTTCGCAGAAAACTCCAAGGAACCTGTTTCTCACTCCAACCACAAAGTGTGCGCAGCACGAGTCTTGGCACAGCAGAACACTTCCCTTGGCATGCCCTTTGCAGCCTCACTCCAAACGGGGCTCTCCGCTTCATCCGTCCCCTAACTCCATACTAGCACCAACGGGCTGCTAAAGCGTTTTGCAGAAAACACCAACAAACCTGTTTCTCATTCCAACCACAAAGTGTGCGCAGCACGAGTCTTGGCACAGCAGAACACTTCCCTTGGCATGCCCTTTGCAGCCTCACTCCAAACGGGGCTCTCCGCTTCATCCAGCCCCTAACTCCATACTAGCACCAACGGGCTGCTAAAGCGTTTCGCAGAAAACTCCAAGGAACCTGTTTCTCACTCCAACCACAAAGTGTGCGCAGCACGAGTCTTGGCACAGCAGAACACTTCCCTTGGCATGCCCTTTGCAGCCTCACTCCAAACGGGGCTCTCCGCTTCATCCAGCCCCTAACTCCATACTAACACCAACGGGCTGCTAAAGCGTTTTGCAGAAAACACCAACAATCCTGTTTCTCACTCCAACCACAAAGTGCGCGCAGCACGACTCTTGGCACAGCAGAACACTTCCCTTGGCATGCCCTTTGCAGCCTCACTCCAAACGGGGCTCTCCGCTTCATCCATCCCCTAACTCCATACTAGCACCAATGGGCTGCTAAAGCGTTTCGCAGAAAACACCAACAAACCTGTTTCTCATTCCAACCACAAAGTGTGCGCAGCACGAGTCTTGGCACAGCAGAACACTTCCCTTGGCATGCCCTTTGCAGCCTCACTCCAAACGGGGCTCTCCGCTTCATCCATCCCCTAACTCCATACTAGCACCAACGGGCTGCTAAAGCGTTTCGCAGAAAACACCAACAAACCTGTTTCTCACTCCAACCACAAAGTGTGCGCAGCACGAGTCTTGGCACAGCAGAACACTTCCCTTGGCATGCCCTTTGCAGCCTCACTCCAAACGGGGCTCTCCGCTTCATCCAGCCCCTAACTCCATACTAGCACCAACGGGCTGCTAAAGCGTTTCGCAGAAAACTCCAAGGAACCTGTTTCTCACTCCAACCACAAAGTGTGCGCAGCACGAGTCTTGGCACAGCAGAACACTTCCCTTGGCATGCCCTTTGCAGCCTCACTCCAAACGGGGCTCTCCGCTTCATCCAGCCCCTAACTCCATACTAGCACCAACGGGCTGCTAAAGCGTTTCGCAGAAAACACCAACAAACCTGTTTCTCACTCCAACCACAAAGTGTGCGCAGCACGACTCTTGGCACAGCAGAACACTTCCCTTGGCATGCCCTTTGCAGCCTCACTCCAAACGGGGCTCTCCGCTTCATCCAGCCCCTAACTCCATACTAGCACCAACGGGCTGCCTAAAGCGTTTCGCAGAAAACACCAAGGAACCTGTTTCTCACTCCAACCACAAAGTGTGCGCAGCACGAGTCTTGGCACAGCAGAACACTTCCCTTGGCATGCCCTTTGCAGCCTCACTCCAAACGGGGCTCTCCGCTTCATCCAGCCCCTAACTCCATACTAGCACCAACGGGCTGCTAAAGCGTTTCGCAGAAAACACCAAGGAACCTGTTTCTCACTCCAACCACAAAGTGTGCGCAGCACGAGTCTTGGCACAGCAGAACACTTCCCTTGGCATGCCCTTTGCAGCCTCACTCCAAACGGGGCTCTCCGCTTCATCCAGCCCCTAACTCCATACTAGCACCAACGGGCTGCTAAAGCGTTTCGCAGAAAACACCAAGGAACCTGTTTCTCACTCCAACCACAAAGTGTGCGCAGCACGAGTCTTGGCACAGCAGAACACTTCCCTTGGCATGCCCTTTGCAGCCTCACTCCAAACGGGGCTCTCCGCTTCATCCAGCCCCTAACTCCGTACTGGCACCAACGTGCTGCTAAAGCGTTTCGCAGAAAACACCAACAAACCTGTTTCTCACTCCAACCACAAAGTGTGCGCAGCACGAGTCTTGGCACAGCAGAACACTTCCCTTGGCATGCCCTTTGCAGCCTCACTCCAAACGGGGCTCTCCGCTTCATCCAGCCCCTAACTCCATACTAGCACCAACGGGCTGCTAAAGCGTTTCGCAGAAAACTCCAAGGAACCTGTTTCTCACTCCAACCACAAAGTGTGCGCAGCATGAGTCTTGGCACAGCAGAACACTTCCCTTGGCATGCCCTTTGCAGCCTCACTCCAAACGGGGCTCTCCGCTTCATCCAGCCCCTAACTCCATACTAGCACCAACGGGCTGCTAAAGCGTTTCGCAGAAAACACCAACAAACCTGTTTCTCACTCCAACCACAAAGTGTGCGCAGCACGAGTCTTGGCACAGCAGAACACTTCCCTTGGCATGCCCTTTGCAGCCTCACTCCAAACGGGGCTCTCCGCTTCATCCAGCCCCTAACTCCATACTAGCACCAACGGGCTGCTAAAGCGTTTCGCAGAAAACACCAACAAACCTGTTTCTCATTCCAACCACAAAGTGTGCGCAGCACGAGTCTTGGCACAGCAGAACACTTCCCTTGGCATGCCCTTTGCAGCCTCACTCCAAACGGGGCTCTCCGCTTCATCCAACCCCTAACTCCATACTAGCACCAACGGGCTGCTAAAGCGTTTCGCAGAAAACACCAACAAACCTGTTTCTCACTCCAACCACAAAGTGTGCGCAGCACGAGTCTTGGCACAGCAGAACACTTCCCTTGGCATGCCCTTTGCAGCCTCACTCCAAACGGGGCTCTCCGCTTCATCCAGCCCCTAACTCCATACTAGCACCAACGTGCTGCTAAAGCGTTTCGCAGAAAACACCAACAAACCTGTTTCTCACTCCAACCACAAAGTGTGCGCAGCACGAGTCTTGGCACAGCAGAACACTTCCCTTGGCATGCCCTTTGCAGCCTCACTCCAAACGGGGCTCTCCGCTTCATCCAGCCCCTAACTCCATACTAGCACCAACGGGCTGCTAAAGCGTTTCGCAGAAAACTCCAAGGAACCTGTTTCTCACTCCAACCACAAAGTGTGCGCAGCATGAGTCTTGGCACAGCAGAACACTTCCCTTGGCATGCCCTTTGCAGCCTCACTCCAAACGGGGCTCTCCGCTTCATCCAGCCCCTAACTCCATACTAGCACCAACGGGCTGCTAAAGCGTTTCGCAGAAAACACCAACAAACCTGTTTCTCACTCCAACCACAAAGTGTGCGCAGCACGAGTCTTGGCACAGCAGAACACTTCCCTTGGCATGCCCTTTGCAGCCTCACTCCAAACGGGGCTCTCCGCTTCATCCAGCCCCTAACTCCATACTAGCACCAACGGGCTGCTAAAGCGTTTCGCAGAAAACACCAACAAACCTGTTTCTCATTCCAACCACAAAGTGTGCGCAGCACGAGTCTTGGCACAGCAGAACACTTCCCTTGGCATGCCCTTTGCAGCCTCACTCCAAACGGGGCTCTCCGCTTCATCCAGCCCCTAACTCCATACTAGCACCAACGGGCTGCTAAAGCGTTTCGCAGAAAACACCAAGGAACCTGTTTCTCACTCCAACCACAAAGTGTGCGCAGCACGAGTCTTGGCACAGCAGAACACTTCCCTTGGCATGCCCTTTGCAGCCTCACTCCAAACGGGGCTCTCCGCTTCATCCAGCCCCTAACTCCTTACTGGCACCAACGTGCTGCTAAAGCGTTTCGCAGAAAACACCAACAAACCTGTTTCTCACTCCAACCACAAAGTGTGCGCAGCATGAGTCTTGGCACAGCAGAACACTTCCCTTGGCATGCCCTTTGCAGCCTCACTCCAAACGGGGCTCTCCGCTTCATCCAGCCCCTAAATCCATACTAGCACCAACGGGCTGCTAAAGCGTTTCGCAGAAAACACCAACAAACCTGTTTCTCATTCCAACCACAAAGTGTGCGCAGCACGAGTCTTGGCACAGCAGAACACTTCCCTTGGCATGCCCTTTGCAGCCTCACTCCAAACGGGGCTCTCCGCTTCATCCAGCCCCTAACTCCATACTAGCACCAACGGGCTGCTAAAGCGTTTCGCAGAAAACACCAACGAACCTGTTTCTCACTCCAACCACAAAGTGTGCGCAGCACGAGTCTTGGCACAGCAGAACACTTCCCTTGGCATGCCCTTTGCAGCCTCACTCCAAACGGGGCTCTCCGCTTCATCCAGCCCCTAACTCCATACTAGCACCAACGGGCTGCTAAAGCGTTTCGCAGAAAACTCCAAGGAACCTGTTTCTCACTCCAACCACAAAGTGTGCACAGCATGAGTCTTGGCACAGCAGAACACTTCCCTTGGCATGCCCTTTGCAGCCTCACTCCAAACGGGGCTCTCCGCTTCATCCAGCCCCTAACTCCATACTAACACCAACGGGCTGCTAAAGCGTTTCGCAGAAAACACCAACAATCCTGTTTCTCACTCCAACCACAAAGTGTGCGCAGCACGAGTCTTGGCACAGCAGAACACTTCCCTTGGCATGCCCTTTGCAGCCTCACTCCAAACGGGGCTCTCCGCTTCATCCAGCCCCTAACTCCATACTAGCACCAACGGGCTGCTAAAGCGTTTCGCAGAAAACACCAACAAACCTGTTTCTCATTCCAACCACAAAGTGTGCGCAGCACGAGTCTTGGCACAGCAGAACACTTCCCTTGGCATGCCCTTTGCAGCCTCACTCCAAACGGGGCTCTCCGCTTCATCCAGCCCCTAACTCCATACTAGCACCAACGGGCTGCTAAAGCGTTTCGCAGAAAACACCAACGAACCTGTTTCTCACTCCAACCACAAAGTGTGCGCAGCACGAGTCTTGGCACAGCAGAACACTTCCCTTGGCATGCCCTTTGCAGCCTCACTCCAAACGGGGCTCTCCGCTTCATCCAGCCCCTAACTCCATACTAGCACCAACGGGCTGCTAAAGCGTTTCGCAGAAAACACCAAGGAACCTGTTTCTCACTCCAACCACAAAGTGTGCGCAGCATGAGTCTTGGCACAGCAGAACACTTCCCTTGGCATGCCCTTTGCAGCCTCACTCCAAACGGGGCTCTCCGCTTCATCCATCCCCTAACTCCATACTAGCACCAAAGGGCTGCTAAAGAGTTTCGCAGAAAACACCAACGAACCTGTTTCTCACTCCAACCACAAAGTGTGCGCAGCACGAGTCTTGGCACAGCAGAACACTTCCCTTGGCATGCCCTTTGCAGCCTCACTCCAGACGGGGCTCTCCGCTTCATCCATCCCCTAACTCCATACTAGCACCAACGGGCTGCTAAAGCGTTTCGCAGAAAACACCAAGGAACCTGTTTCTCACTCCAACCACAAAGTGTGCGCAGCACGAGTCTTGGCACAGCAGAACACTTCCCTTGGCATGCCCTTTGCAGCCTCACTCCAAACGGGACTCTCCGCTTCATCCAGCCCCTAACTCCATACTAGCACCAACGGGCTGCTAAAGCGTTTCGCAGAAAACACCAACGAACCTGTTTCTCACTCCAACCACAAAGTGTGCGCAGCACGAGTCTTGGCACAGCAGAACACTTCCCTTGGCATGCTCTTTGCAGCCTCACTCCAAACGGGGCTCTCCGCTTCATCCATCCCCTAACTCCATACTAGCACCAACGTGCTGCTAAAGCGTTTCGCAGAAAACACCAACAAACCTGTTTCTCACTCCAACCACAAAGTGTGCGCAGCACGAGTCTTGGCACAGCAGAACACTTCCCTTGGCATGCCCTTTGCAGCCTCACTCCAAACGGGGCTCTCCGCTTCATCCATCCCCTAACTCCGTACTGGCACCAACGTGCTGCTAAAGCGTTTCGCAGAAAACACCAACAAACCTGTTTCTCACTCCAACCACAAAGTGTGCGCAGCACGAGTCTTGGCACAGCAGAACACTTCCCTTGGCATGCCCTTTGCAGCCTCACTCCAAACGGGGCTCTCCGCTTCATCCAGCCCCTAACTCCATACTAGCACCAACGGGCTGCTAAAGCGTTTCGCAGAAAACACCAACAAACCTGTTTCTCACTCCAACCACAAAGTGTGCGCAGCACGACTCTTGGCACAGCAGAACACTTCCCTTGGCATGCCCTTTGCAGCCTCACTCCAGACGGGGCTCTCCGCTTCATCCAGCCCCTAACTCCATACTAGCACCAAAGGGCTGCCTAAAGCGTTTCGCAGAAAACACCAACAAACCTGTTTCTCACTCCAACCACAAAGTGTGCGCAGCACGAGTCTTGGCACAGCAGAACACTTCCCTTGGCATGCCCTTTGCAGCCTCACTCCAGACGGGGCTCTCCGCTTCATCCAGCCCCTAACTCCATACTAGCACCAACGGGCTGCTAAAGCGTTTCGCAGAAAACACCAAGGAACCTGTTTCTCACTCCAACCACAAAGTGTGCGCAGCACGAGTCTTGGCACAGCAGAACACTTCCCTTGGCATGCCCTTTGCAGCCTCACTCCAGACGGGGCTCTCCGCTTCATCCAGCCCCTAACTCCATACTAGCACCAACGGGCTGCTAAAGCGTTTCGCAGAAAACACCAACAAACCTGTTTCTCACTCCAACCACAAAGTGTGCGCAGCACGAGTCTTGGCACAGCAGAACACTTCCCTTGGCATGCCCTTTGCAGCCTCACTCCAAACGGGGCTCTCCGCTTCATCCAGCCCCTAACTCCATACTAGCACCAAAGGGCTGCTAAAGAGTTTCGCAGAAAACACCAACAAACCTGTTTCTCACTCCAACCACAAAGTGTGCACAGCATGAGTCTTGGCACAGCAGAACACTTCCCTTGGCATGCCCTTTGCAGCCTCACTCCAGACGGGGCTCTCCGCTTCATCCATCCCCTAACTCCATACTAGCACCAACGGGCTGCTAAAGCGTTTCGCAGAAAACACCAAGGAACCTGTTTCTCACTCCAACCACAAAGTGTGCGCAGCACGAGTCTTGGCACAGCAGAACACTTCCCTTGGCATGCCCTTTGCAGCCTCACTCCAAACGGGACTCTCCGCTTCATCCATCCCCTAACTCCATACTGGCACCAACGTGCTGCTAAAGCGTTTCGCAGAAAACACCAACAAACCTGTTTCTCACTCCAACCACAAAGTGTGCGCAGCACGAGTCTTGGCACAGCAGAACACTTCCCTTGGCATGCCCTTTGCAGCCTCACTCCAAACGGGGCTCTCCGCTTCATCCATCCCCTAACTCCGTACTGGCACCAACATGCTGCTAAAGCGTTTCGCAGAAAACACCAAGGAACCTGTTTCTCACTCCAACCACAAAGTGTGCGCAGCACGAGTCTTGGCACAGCAGAACACTTCCCTTGGCATGCCCTTTGCAGCCTCACTCCAAACGGGGCTCTCCGCTTCATCCAGCCCCTAACTCCACACTAGCACCAACGGGCTGCTAAAGCGTTTCGCAGAAAACACCAACAAACCTGTTTCTCACTCCAACCACAAAGTGTGCGCAGCACGAGTCTTGGCACAGCAGAACACTTCCCTTGGCATGCCCTTTGCAGCCTCACTCCAAACGGGGCTCTCCGCTTCATCCAGTCCCTAACTCCATACTAGCACCAAAGGGCTGCCTAAAGCGTTTCGCAGAAAACACCAAGGAACCTGTTTCTCACTCCAACCACAAAGTGTGCGCAGCACGAGTCTTGGCACAGCAGAACACTTCCCTTGGCATGCCCTTTGCAGCCTCACTCCAGACGGGGCTCTCCGCTTCATCCAGCCCCTAACTCCATACTAGCACCAAAGGGCTGCCTAAAGCGTTTCGCAGAAAACACCAACAAACCTGTTTCTCACTCCAACCACAAAGTGTGCGCAGCACGAGTCTTGGCACAGCAGAACACTTCCCTTGGCATGCCCTTTGCAGCCTCACTCCAGACGGGGCTCTCCGCTTCATCCAGCCCCTAACTCCATACTAGCACCAACGGGCTGCTAAAGCGTTTCGCAGAAAACACCAAGGAACCTGTTTCTCACTCCAACCACAAAGTGTGCGCAGCACGAGTCTTGGCACAGCAGAACACTTCCCTTGGCATGCCCTTTGCAGCCTCACTCCAGACGGGGCTCTCCGCTTCATCCAGCCCCTAACTCCATACTAGCACCAACGGGCTGCTAAAGCGTTTCGCAGAAAACACCAACAAACCTGTTTCTCACTCCAACCACAAAGTGTGCGCAGCACGAGTCTTGGCACAGCAGAACACTTCCCTTGGCATGCCCTTTGCAGCCTCACTCCAAACGGGGCTCTCCGCTTCATCCAGCCCCTAACTCCATACTAGCACCAAAGGGCTGCTAAAGAGTTTCGCAGAAAACACCAACAAACCTGTTTCTCACTCCAACCACAAAGTGTGCACAGCATGAGTCTTGGCACAGCAGAACACTTCCCTTGGCATGCCCTTTGCAGCCTCACTCCAGACGGGGCTCTCCGCTTCATCCATCCCCTAACTCCATACTAGCACCAACGGGCTGCTAAAGCGTTTCGCAGAAAACACCAAGGAACCTGTTTCTCACTCCAACCACAAAGTGTGCGCAGCACGAGTCTTGGCACAGCAGAACACTTCCCTTGGCATGCCCTTTGCAGCCTCACTCCAAACGGGACTCTCCGCTTCATCCATCCCCTAACTCCATACTGGCACCAACGTGCTGCTAAAGCGTTTCGCAGAAAACACCAACAAACCTGTTTCTCACTCCAACCACAAAGTGTGCGCAGCACGAGTCTTGGCACAGCAGAACACTTCCCTTGGCATGCCCTTTGCAGCCTCACTCCAAACGGGGCTCTCCGCTTCATCCATCCCCTAACTCCGTACTGGCACCAACATGCTGCTAAAGCGTTTCGCAGAAAACACCAAGGAACCTGTTTCTCACTCCAACCACAAAGTGTGCGCAGCACGAGTCTTGGCACAGCAGAACACTTCCCTTGGCATGCCCTTTGCAGCCTCACTCCAAACGGGGCTCTCCGCTTCATCCAGCCCCTAACTCCACACTAGCACCAACGGGCTGCTAAAGCGTTTCGCAGAAAACACCAACAAACCTGTTTCTCACTCCAACCACAAAGTGTGCGCAGCACGAGTCTTGGCACAGCAGAACACTTCCCTTGGCATGCCCTTTGCAGCCTCACTCCAAACGGGGCTCTCCGCTTCATCCAGTCCCTAACTCCATACTAGCACCAAAGGGCTGCCTAAAGCGTTTCGCAGAAAACACCAAGGAACCTGTTTCTCACTCCAACCACAAAGTGTGCGCAGCACGAGTCTTGGCACAGCAGAACACTTCCCTTGGCATGCCCTTTGCAGCCTCACTCCAGACGGGGCTCTCCGCTTCATCCAGCCCCTAACTCCATACTAGCACCAACGGGCTGCTAAAGCGTTTCGCAGAAAACACCAAGGAACCTGTTTCTCACTCCAACCACAAAGTGTGCGCAGCACGAGTCTTGGCACAGCAGAACACTTCCCTTGGCATGCCCTTTGCAGCCTCACTCCAGACGGGGCTCTCCGCTTCATCCAGCCCCTAACTCCATACTAGCACCAACGGGCTGCTAAAGCGTTTCGCAGAAAACACCAAGGAACCTGTTTCTCACTCCAACCACAAAGTGTGCGCAGCACGAGTCTTGGCACAGCAGAACACTTCCCTTGGCATGCCCTTTGCAGCCTCACTCCAAACGGGGCTCTCCGCTTCATCCAGCCCCTAACTCCATACTAGCACCAACGGGCTGCTAAAGCGTTTCGCAGAAAACACCAACAAACCTGTTTCTCACTCCAACCACAAAGTGTGCGCAGCACGAGTCTTGGCACAGCAGAACACTTCCCTTGGCATGCCCTTTGCAGCCTCACTCCAAACGGGGCTCTCCGCTTCATCCATCCCCTAACTCCGTACTGGCACCAACGTGCTGCTAAAGCGTTTCGCAGAAAACACCAACAAACCTGTTTCTCACTCCAACCACAAAGTGTGCGCAGCATGAGTCTTGGCACAGCAGAACACTTCCCTTGGCATGCCCTTTGCAGCCTCACTCCAAACGGGGCTCTCCGCTTCATCCATCCCCTAACTCCATACTAGCACCAACGGGCTGCTAAAGCGTTTCGCAGAAAACACCAACGAACCTGTTTCTCACTCCAACCACAAAGTGTGCGCAGCACGAGTCTTGGCAGAGCAGAACACTTCCCTTGGCATGCCCTTTGCAGCCTCACTCCAAACGGGGCTCTCCGCTTCATCCGTCCCCTAACTCCATACTAGCACCAACGGGCTGCTAAAGCGTTTTGCAGAAAACACCAACAAACCTGTTTCTCATTCCAAACACAAAGTGTGCGCAGCACGACTCTTGGCACAGCAGAACACTTCCCTTGGCATGCCCTTTGCAGCCTCACTCCAGACGGGGCTCTCCGCTTCATCCAGCCCCTAACTCCATACTAGCACCAACGGGCTGCTAAAGCGTTTCGCAGAAAACACCAACAAACCTGTTTCTCACTCCAACCACAAAGTGTGCGCAGCACGAGTCTTGGCACAGCAGAACACTTCCCTTGGCATGCCCTTTGCAGCCTCACTCCAAACGGGGCTCTCCGCTTCATCCAGCCCCTAACTCCATACTAACACCAACGGGCTGCTAAAGCGTTTCGCAGAAAACACCAACAATCCTGTTTCTCACTCCAACCACAAAGTGTGCGCAGCACGAGTCTTGGCACAGCAGAACACTTCCCTTGGCATGCCCTTTGCAGCCTCACTCCAAACGGGGCTCTCCGCTTCATCCAGCCCCTAACTCCATACTAGCACCAACGGGCTGCTAAAGCGTTTCGCAGAAAACACCAACAAACCTGTTTCTCACTCCAACCACAAAGTGTGCGCAGCACGAGTCTTGGCACAGCAGAACACTTCCCTTGGCATGCCCTTTGCAGCCTCACTCCAAACGGGGCTCTCCGCTTCATCCAGCCCCTAACTCCATACTAGCACCAAAGGGCTGCCTAAAGCGTTTCGCAGAAAACACCAAGGAACCTGTTTCTCACTCCAACCACAAAGTGTGCGCAGCACGAGTCTTGGCACAGCAGAACACTTCCCTTGGCATGCCCTTTGCAGCCTCACTCCAGACGGGGCTCTCCGCTTCATCCAGCCCCTAACTCCATACTAGCACCAACGGGCTGCTAAAGCGTTTCGCAGAAAACACCAAGGAACCTGTTTCTCACTCCAACCACAAAGTGTGCGCAGCACGAGTCTTGGCACAGCAGAACACTTCCCTTGGCATGCCCTTTGCAGCCTCACTCCAAACGGGGCTCTCCGCTTCATCCAGCCCCTAACTCCATACTAGCACCAACGGGCTGCTAAAGCGTTTCGCAGAAAACACCAACAAACCTGTTTCTCACTCCAACCACAAAGTGTGCGCAGCACGAGTCTTGGCACAGCAGAACACTTCCCTTGGCATGCCCTTTGCAGCCTCACTCCAAACGGGGCTCTCCGCTTCATCCATCCCCTAACTCCATACTAGCACCAACGGGCTGCTAAAGCGTTTCGCAGAAAACACCAACAAACCTGTTTCTCACTCCAAACACAAAGTGTGCGCAGCATGAGTCTTGGCACAGCAGAACACTTCCCTTGGCATGCCCTTTGCAGCCTCACTCCAAACGGGGCTCTCCGCTTCATCCAGCCCCTAACTCCATACTAGCACCAACGGGCTGCTAAAGCGTTTTGCAGAAAACACCAACAAACCTGTTTCTCATTCCAAACACAAAGTGTGCGCAGCACGACTCTTGGCACAGCAGAACACTTCCCTTGGCATGCCCTTTGCAGCCTCACTCCAAACGGGGCTCTCCGCTTCATCCGTCCCCTAACTCCATACTAGCACCAACGGGCTGCTAAAGCGTTTTGCAGAAAACACCAACAAACCTGTTTCTCATTCCAAACACAAAGTGTGCGCAGCACGACTCTTGGCACAGCAGAACACTTCCCTTGGCATGCCCTTTGCAGCCTCACTCCAGACGGGGCTCTCCGCTTCATCCAGCCCCTAACTCCATACTAGCACCAACGGGCTGCTAAAGCGTTTCGCAGAAAACACCAACAAACCTATTTCTCACTCCAACCACAAAGTGTGCGCAGCACGAGTCTTGGCACAGCAGAACACTTCCCTTGGCATGCCCTTTGCAGCCTCACTCCAAACGGGGCTCTCCGCTTCATCCAGCCCCTAACTCCATACTAACACCAACGGGCTGCTAAAGCGTTTCGCAGAAAACACCAACAATCCTGTTTCTCACTCCAACCACAAAGTGTGCGCAGCACGAGTCTTGGCACAGCAGAACACTTCCCTTGGCATGCCCTTTGCAGCCTCACTCCAAACGGGGCTCTCCGCTTCATCCAGCCCCTAACTCCATACTAGCACCAACGGGCTGCTAAAGCGTTTCGCAGAAAACTCCAACAAACCTGTTTCTCACTCCAACCACAAAGTGTGCGCAGCACGAGTCTTGGCACAGCAGAACACTTCCCTTGGCATGCCCTTTGCAGCCTCACTCCAAACGGGGCTCTCCGCTTCATCCAGCCCCTAACTCCATACTAACACCAACGGGCTGCTAAAGCGTTTCGCAGAAAACACCAACAATCCTGTTTCTCACTCCAACCACAAAGTGTGCGCAGCACGAGTCTTGGCACAGCAGAACACTTCCCTTGGCATGCCCTTTGCAGCCTCACTCCAAACGGGGCTCTCCGCTTCATCCAGCCCCTAACTCCATACTAGCACCAACGGGCTGCTAAAGCGTTTCGCAGAAAACACCAACAAACCTGTTTCTCACTCCAACCACAAAGTGTGCGCAGCACGAGTCTTGGCACAGCAGAACACTTCCCTTGGCATGCCCTTTGCAGCCTCACTCCAAACGGGGCTCTCCGCTTCATCCATCCCCTAACTCCGTACTGGCACCAACGTGCTGCTAAAGCGTTTCGCAGAAAACACCAACAAACCTGTTTCTCACTCCAACCACAAAGTGTGCGCAGCATGAGTCTTGGCACAGCAGAACACTTCCCTTGGCATGCCCTTTGCAGCCTCACTCCAAACGGGGCTCTCCGCTTCATCCATCCCCTAACTCCATACTAGCACCAACGGGCTGCTAAAGCGTTTTGCAGAAAACACCAACAAACCTGTTTCTCACTCCAACCACAAAGTGTGCGCAGCACGAGTCTTGGCACAGCAGAACACTTCCCTTGGCATGCCCTTTGCAGCCTCACTCCAAACGGGGCTCTCCGCTTCATCCAGCCCCTAACTCCATACTAGCACCAACGGGCTGCTAAAGCGTTTCGCAGAAAACTCCAAGGAACCTGTTTCTCACTCCAACCACAAAGTGTGCGCAGCATGAGTCTTGGCACAGCAGAACACTTCCCTTGGCATGCCCTTTGCAGCCTCACTCCAAACGGGGCTCTCCGCTTCATCCAGCCCCTAACTCCACACTAGCACCAACGGGCTGCTAAAGCGTTTCGCAGAAAACACCAACAAACCTGTTTCTCACTCCAACCACAAAGTGTGCGCAGCACGACTCTTGGCACAGCAGAACACTTCCCTTGGCATGCCCTTTGCAGCCTCACTCCAAACGGGGCTCTCCGCTTCATCCAGCCCCTAACTCCATACTAGCACCAAAGGGCTGCCTAAAGCGTTTCGCAGAAAACACCAACAAACCTGTTTCTCACTCCAACCACAAAGTGTGCGCAGCACGACTCTTGGCACAGCAGAACACTTCCCTTGGCATGCCCTTTGCAGCCTCACTCCAAACGGGGCTCTCCGCTTCATCCAGCCCCTAACTCCATACTAGCACCAAAGGGCTGCCTAAAGCGTTTCGCAGAAAACACCAAGGAACCTGTTTCTCACTCCAACCACAAAGTGTGCGCAGCACGAGTCTTGGCACAGCAGAACACTTCCCTTGGCATGCCCTTTGCAGCCTCACTCCAAACGGGGCTCTCCGCTTCATCCAGCCCCTAACTCCATACTAGCACCAACGGGCTGCTAAAGCGTTTCGCAGAAAACACCAACAAACCTGTTTCTCACTCCAACCACAAAGTGTGCGCAGCACGAGTCTTGGCACAGCAGAACACTTCCCTTGGCATGCCCTTTGCAGCCTCACTCCAAACGGGGCTCTCCGCTTCATCCATCCCCTAACTCCATACTAGCACCAACGGGCTGCTAAAGCGTTTCGCAGAAAACACCAACAAACCTGTTTCTCACTCCAACCACAAAGTGTGCGCAGCATGAGTCTTGGCACAGCAGAACACTTCCCTTGGCATGCCCTTTGCAGCCTCACTCCAAACGGGGCTCTCCGCTTCATCCAGCCCCTAACTCCATACTAGCACCAACGGGCTGCTAAAGCGTTTCGCAGAAAACACCAACGAACCTGTTTCTCACTCCAACCACAAAGTGTGCGCAGCACGAGTCTTGGCACAGCAGAACACTTCCCTTGGCATGCCCTTTGCAGCCTCACTCCAAACGGGGCTCTCCGCTTCATCCGTCCCCTAACTCCATACTAGCACCAACGGGCTGCTAAAGCGTTTTGCAGAAAACACCAACAAACCTGTTTCTCATTCCAAACACAAAGTGTGCGCAGCACGACTCTTGGCACAGCAGAACACTTCCCTTGGCATGCCCTTTGCAGCCTCACTCCAGACGGGGCTCTCCGCTTCATCCAGCCCCTAACTCCATACTAGCACCAACGGGCTGCTAAAGCGTTTCGCAGAAAACACCAACAAACCTATTTCTCACTCCAACCACAAAGTGTGCGCAGCACGAGTCTTGGCACAGCAGAACACTTCCCTTGGCATGCCCTTTGCAGCCTCACTCCAAACGGGGCTCTCCGCTTCATCCAGCCCCTAACTCCATACTAACACCAACGGGCTGCTAAAGCGTTTCGCAGAAAACACCAACAATCCTGTTTCTCACTCCAACCACAAAGTGTGCGCAGCACGAGTCTTGGCACAGCAGAACACTTCCCTTGGCATGCCCTTTGCAGCCTCACTCCAAACGGGGCTCTCCGCTTCATCCAGCCCCTAACTCCATACTAGCACCAACGGGCTGCTAAAGCGTTTCGCAGAAAACTCCAACAAACCTGTTTCTCACTCCAACCACAAAGTGTGCGCAGCACGAGTCTTGGCACAGCAGAACACTTCCCTTGGCATGCCCTTTGCAGCCTCACTCCAAACGGGGCTCTCCGCTTCATCCAGCCCCTAACTCCATACTAGCACCAACGGGCTGCTAAAGCGTTTCGCAGAAAACTCCAAGGAACCTGTTTCTCACTCCAACCACAAAGTGTGCGCAGCATGAGTCTTGGCACAGCAGAACACTTCCCTTGGCATGCCCTTTGCAGCCTCACTCCAAACGGGGCTCTCCGCTTCATCCAGCCCCTAACTCCACACTAGCACCAACGGGCTGCTAAAGCGTTTCGCAGAAAACACCAACAAACCTGTTTCTCACTCCAACCACAAAGTGTGCGCAGCACGACTCTTGGCACAGCAGAACACTTCCCTTGGCATGCCCTTTGCAGCCTCACTCCAAACGGGGCTCTCCGCTTCATCCAGCCCCTAACTCCATACTAGCACCAAAGGGCTGCCTAAAGCGTTTCGCAGAAAACACCAAGGAACCTGTTTCTCACTCCAACCACAAAGTGTGCGCAGCACGAGTCTTGGCACAGCAGAACACTTCCCTTGGCATGCCCTTTGCAGCCTCACTCCAGACGGGGCTCTCCGCTTCATCCAGCCCCTAACTCCATACTAGCACCAACGGGCTGCTAAAGTGTTTCGCAGAAAACACCAAGGAACCTGTTTCTCACTCCAACCACAAAGTGTGCGCAGCACGAGTCTTGGCACAGCAGAACACTTCCCTTGGCATGCCCTTTGCAGCCTCACTCCAAACGGGGCTCTCCGCTTCATCCATCCCCTAACTCCATACTAGCACCAACGGGCTGCTAAAGCGTTTCGCAGAAAACACCAACAAACCTGTTTCTCACTCCAACCACAAAGTGTGCGCAGCATGAGTCTTGGCACAGCAGAACACTTCCCTTGGCATGCCCTTCGCAGCCTCACTCCAAACGGGGCTCTCCGCTTCATCCATCCCCTAACTCCATACTAGCACCAACGGGCTGCTAAAGCGTTTCGCAGAAAACACCAACGAACCTGTTTCTCACTCCAACCACAAAGTGTGCGCAGCACGAGTCTTGGCACAGCAGAACACTTCCCTTGGCATGCCCTTTGCAGCCTCACTCCAAACGGGGCTCTCCGCTTCATCCGTCCCCTAACTCCATACTAGCACCAACGGGCTGCTAAAGCGTTTTGCAGAAAACACCAACAAACCTGTTTCTCATTCCAAACACAAAGTGTGCGCAGCACGACTCTTGGCACAGCAGAACACTTCCCTTGGCATGCCCTTTGCAGCCTCACTCCAGACGGGGCTCTCCGCTTCATCCATCCCCTAACTCCATACTAGCACCAACGGGCTGCTAAAGCGTTTCGCAGAAAACACCAACAAACCTATTTCTCACTCCAACCACAAAGTGTGCGCAGCACGAGTCTTGGCACAGCAGAACACTTCCCTTGGCATGCCCTTTGCAGCCTCACTCCAAACGGGGCTCTCCGCTTCATCCAGCCCCTAACTCCATACTAACACCAACGGGCTGCTAAAGCGTTTCGCAGAAAACACCAACAATCCTGTTTCTCACTCCAACCACAAAGTGTGCGCAGCACGAGTCTTGGCACAGCAGAACACTTCCCTTGGCATGCCCTTTGCAGCCTCACTCCAAACGGGGCTCTCCGCTTCATCCAGCCCCTAACTCCATACTAGCACCAACGGGCTGCTAAAGCGTTTCGCAGAAAACTCCAACAAACCTGTTTCTCACTCCAACCACAAAGTGTGCGCAGCACGAGTCTTGGCACAGCAGAACACTTCCCTTGGCATGCCCTTTGCAGCCTCACTCCAAACGGGGCTCTCCGCTTCATCCATCCCCTAACTCCGTACTGGCACCAACGTGCTGCTAAAGCGTTTCGCAGAAAACACCAACAAACCTTTTTCTCACTCCAACCACAAAGTGTGCGCAGCATGAGTCTTGGCACAGCAGAACACTTCCCTTGGCATGCCCTTTGCAGCCTCACTCCAAACGGGGCTCTCCGCTTCATCCATCCCCTAACTCCATACTAGCACCAACGGGCTGCTAAAGCGTTTTGCAGAAAACACCAACAAACCTGTTTCTCACTCCAAGCACAAAGTGTGCGCAGCACGAGTCTTGGCACAGCAGAACACTTCCCTTGGCATGCCCTTTGCAGCCTCACTCCAAACGGGGCTCTCCGCTTCATCCAGCCCCTAACTCCGTACTGGCACCAACGTGCTGCTAAAGCGTTTCGCAGAAAACACCAACAAACCTGTTTCTCACTCCAACCACAAAGTGTGCGCAGCATGAGTCTTGGCACAGCAGAACACTTCCCTTGGCATGCCCTTTGCAGCCTCACTCCAAACGGGGCTCTCCGCTTCATCCAGCCCCTAACTCCATACTAGCACCAACGGGCTGCTAAAGCGTTTCGCAGAAAACACCAACAAACCTGTTTCTCACTCCAACCACAAAGTGTGCGCAGCACGAGTCTTGGCACAGCAGAACACTTCCCTTGGCATGCCCTTTGCAGCCTCACTCCAAACGGGGCTCTCCGCTTCATCCATCCCCTAACTCCATACTAGCACCAACGGGCTGCTAAAGCGTTTCGCAGAAAACACCAACAAACCTGTTTCTCATTCCAACCACAAAGTGTGCGCAGCACGAGTCTTGGCACAGCAGAACACTTCCCTTGGCATGCCCTTTGCAGCCTCACTCCAAACGGGGCTCTCCGCTTCATCCAGCCCCTAACTCCATACTAGCACCAACGGGCTGCTAAAGCGTTTCGCAGAAAACACCAACAAACCTGTTTCTCACTCCAACCACAAAGTGTGCGCAGCATGAGTCTTGGCACAGCAGAACACTTCCCTTGGCATGCCCTTTGCAGCCTCACTCCAAACGGGGCTCTCCGCTTCATCCAGCCCCTAACTCCATACTAGCACCAAAGGGCTGCTAAAGCGTTTCGCAGAAAACACCAAGGAACCTGTTTCTCACTCCAACCACAAAGTGTGCGCAGCACGACTCTTGGCACAGCAGAACACTTCCCTTGGCATGCCCTTTGCAGCCTCACTCCAAACGGGGCTCTCCGCTTCATCCAGCCCCTAACTCCGTACTGGCACCAACGTGCTGCTAAAGCGTTTCGCAGAAAACACCAACGAACCTGTTTCTCACTCCAACCACAAAGTGTGCGCAGCACGAGTCTTGGCACAGCAGAACACTTCCCTTGGCATGCCCTTTGCAGCCTCACTCCAAACGGGGCTCTCCGCTTCATCCGTCCCCTAACTCCATACTAGCACCAACGGGCTGCTAAAGCGTTTTGCAGAAAACACCAACAAACCTGTTTCTCATTCCAAACACAAAGTGTGCGCAGCACGACTCTTGGCACAGCAGAACACTTCCCTTGGCATGCCCTTTGCAGCCTCACTCCAGACGGGGCTCTCCGCTTCATCCATCCCCTAACTCCATACTAGCACCAACGGGCTGCTAAAGCGTTTCGCAGAAAACACCAACAAACCTGTTTCTCACTCCAACCACAAAGTGTGCGCAGCACGAGTCTTGGCACAGCAGAACACTTCCCTTGGCATGCCCTTTGCAGCCTCACTCCAAACGGGGCTCTCCGCTTCATCCAGCCCCTAACTCCATACTAACACCAACGGGCTGCTAAAGCGTTTCGCAGAAAACACCAACAATCCTGTTTCTCACTCCAACCACAAAGTGTGCGCAGCACGAGTCTTGGCACAGCAGAACACTTCCCTTGGCATGCCCTTTGCAGCCTCACTCCAAACGGGGCTCTCCGCTTCATCCAGCCCCTAACTCCATACTAGCACCAACGGGCTGCTAAAGCGTTTCGCAGAAAACTCCAACAAACCTGTTTCTCACTCCAACCACAAAGTGTGCGCAGCACGAGTCTTGGCACAGCAGAACACTTCCCTTGGCATGCCCTTTGCAGCCTCACTCCAAACGGGGCTCTCCGCTTCATCCATCCCCTAACTCCGTACTGGCACCAACGTGCTGCTAAAGCGTTTCGCAGAAAACACCAACAAACCTGTTTCTCACTCCAACCACAAAGTGTGCGCAGCATGAGTCTTGGCACAGCAGAACACTTCCCTTGGCATGCCCTTTGCAGCCTCACTCCAAACGGGGCTCTCCGCTTCATCCAGCCCCTAACTCCATACTAGCACCAACGGGCTGCTAAAGCGTTTCGCAGAAAACACCAACAAACCTGTTTCTCACTCCAACCACAAAGTGTGCGCAGCACGAGTCTTGGCACAGCAGAACACTTCCCTTGGCATGCCCTTTGCAGCCTCACTCCAAACGGGGCTCTCCGCTTCATCCAGCCCCTAACTCCATACTAGCACCAACGGGCTGCTAAAGCGTTTCGCAGAAAACACCAACAAACCTGTTTCTCATTCCAACCACAAAGTGTGCGCAGCACGAGTCTTGGCACAGCAGAACACTTCCCTTGGTATGCCCTTTGCAGCCTCACTCCAAACGGGGCTCTCCGCTTCATCCAGCCCCTAACTCCATACTAGCACCAACGGGCTGCTAAAGCGTTTCGCAGAAAACACCAACAAACCTGTTTCTCACTCCAACCACAAAGTGTGCGCAGCATGAGTCTTGGCACAGCAGAACACTTCCCTTGGCATGCCCTTTGCAGCCTCACTCCAAACGGGGCTCTCCGCTTCATCCAGCCCCTAACTCCATACTAGCACCAAAGGGCTGCTAAAGCGTTTCGCAGAAAACACCAAGGAACCTGTTTCTCACTCCAACCACAAAGTGTGCGCAGCACGACTCTTGGCACAGCAGAACACTTCCCTTGGCATGCCCTTTGCAGCCTCACTCCAAACGGGGCTCTCCGCTTCATCCATCCCCTAACTCCGTACTGGCACCAACGGGCTGCTAAAGCGTTTCGCAGAAAACACCAACAAACCTGTTTCTCACTCCAACCACAAAGTGTGCGCAGCATGAGTCTTGGCACAGCAGAACACTTCCCTTGGCATGCCCTTTGCAGCCTCACTCCAAACGGGGCTCTCCGCTTCATCCAGCCCCTAACTCCATACTAGCACCAACGGGCTGCTAAAGCGTTTCGCAGAAAACACCAACAAACCTGTTTCTCACTCCAACCACAAAGTGTGCGCAGCACGAGTCTTGGCACAGCAGAACACTTCCCTTGGCATGCCCTTTGCAGCCTCACTCCAAACGGGGCTCTCCGCTTCATCCAGCCCCTAACTCCATACTAGCACCAACGGGCTGCTAAAGCGTTTCGCAGAAAACACCAACAAACCTGTTTCTCACTCCAACCACAAAGTGTGCGCAGCACGACTCTTGGCACAGCAGAACACTTCCCTTGGCATGCCCTTTGCAGCCTCACTCCAAACGGGGCTCTCCGCTTCATCCAGCCCCTAACTCCATACTAGCACCAACGGGCTGCTAAAGCGTTTCGCAGAAAACACCAAGGAAATGTTTCTCACTCCAACCACAAAGTGTGCGCAGCACGAGTCTTGGCACAGCAGAACACTTCCCTTGGCATGCCCTTTGCAGCCTCACTCCAAACGGGGCTCTCCGCTTCATCCATCCCCTAACTCCGTACTGGCACCAACGTGCTGCTAAAGCGTTTCGCAGAAAACACCAACAAACCTGTTTCTCACTCCAACCACAAAGTGTGCGCAGCACGAGTCTTGGCACAGCAGAACACTTCCCTTGGCATGCCCTTTGCAGCCTCACTCCAAACGGGGCTCTCCGCTTCATCCATCCCCTAACTCCGTACTGGCACCAACGTGCTGCTAAAGCGTTTCGCAGAAAACACCAAGGAATCCTGTTTCTCACTCCAACCACAAAGTGTGCGCAGCACGAGTCTTGGCACAGCAGAACACTTCCCTTGGCATGCCCTTTGCAGCCTCACTCCAAACGGGGCTCTCCGCTTCATCCAGCCCCTAACTCCATACTAGCACCAACGGGCTGCTAAAGCGTTTCACAGAAAACACCAACAAACCTGTTTCTCACTCCAACCACAAAGTGTGCGCAGCACGAGTCTTGGCACAGCAGAACACTTCCCTTGGCATGCCCTTTGCAGCCTCACTCCAAACGGGACTCTCCGCTTCATCCATCCCCTAACTCCATACTAGCACCAACGGGCTGCTAAAGCGTTTCGCAGAAAACACCAAGGAACCTGTTTCTCACTCCAACCACAAAGTGTGCACAGCACGAGTCTTGGCACAGCAGAACACTTCCCTTGGCATGCTCTTTGCAGCCTCACTCCAAACGGGGCTCTCCGCTTCATCCAGCCCCTAACTCCATACTAGCACCAACGGGCTGCTAAAGCGTTTCGCAGAAAACACCAAGGAAATGTTTCTCACTCCAACCACAAAGTGTGCGCAGCACGAGTCTTGGCACAGCAGAACACTTCCCTTGGCATGCCCTTTGCAGCCTCACTCCAAACGGGGCTCTCCGCTTCATCCAGCCCCTAACTCCGTACTGGCACCAACGTGCTGCTAAAGCGTTTCGCAGAAAACACCAACAAACCTGTTTCTCACTCCAACCACAAAGTGTGCGCAGCACGAGTCTTGGCACAGCAGAACACTTCCCTTGGCATGCCCTTTGCAGCCTCACTCCAAACGGGGCTCTCCGCTTCATCCATCCCCTAACTCCGTACTGGCACCAACGTGCTGCTAAAGCGTTTCGCAGAAAACACCAACAAACCTGTTTCTCACTCCAACCACAAAGTGTGCGCAGCACGAGTCTTGGCACAGCAGAACACTTCCCTTGGCATGCCCTTTGCAGCCTCACTCCAAACGGGGCTCTCCGCTTCATCCAGCCCCTAACTCCATACTAGCACCAACGGGCTGCTAAAGCGTTTCGCAGAAAACACCAACAAACCTGTTTCTCACTCCAACCACAAAGTGTGCGCAGCACGACTCTTGGCACAGCAGAACACTTCCCTTGGCATGCCCTTTGCAGCCTCACTCCAAACGGGGCTCTCCGCTTCATCCAGCCCCTAACTCCATACTAGCACCAAAGGGCTGCCTAAAGCGTTTCGCAGAAAACACCAAGGAACCTGTTTCTCACTCCAACCACAAAGTGTGCGCAGCACGAGTCTTGGCACAGCAGAACACTTCCCTTGGCATGCCCTTTGCAGCCTCACTCCAGATGGGGCTCTCCGCTTCATCCAGCCCCTAACTCCATACTAGCCTAGCACCAACGGGCTGCTAAAGCGTTTCGCAGAAAACACCAAGGAACCTGTTTCTCACTCCAACCACAAAGTGTGCGCAGCACGAGTCTTGGCACAGCAGAACACTTCCTTGGCATGCCCTTTGCAGCCTCACTCCAGACGGGGCTCTCCGCTTCATCCGCCCCTAACTCCATACTAGCACCAACGGGCTGCTAAAGCGTTTCGCAGAAACACCAAGGAACCTGTTTCTCACTCCAACCACAAAGTGTGCGCAGCACGAGTCTTGGCACAGCAGAACACTTCCCTTGGCATGCCCTTTGCAGCCTCACTCCAAACGGGCTCTCCGCTTCATCCAGCCCCTAACTCCATACTAGCACCAAAGGGCTGCTAAAGAGTTTCGCAGAAAACCACCAACAAACCTGTTTCTCACTCCAACCACAAAGTGTGCACAGCATGAGTCTTGGCACAGCAGAACACTTCCCTTGGCATGCCCTTTGCAGCCTCACTCCAGACGGGGCTCTCCGCTTCATCCATCCCTAACTCCATACTAGCACCAACGGGCTGCTAAAGCGTTTCGCAGAAAACACCAAGGAACCTGTTTCTCACTCCAACCACAAAGTGTGCGCAGCACGAGTCTTGGCACAGCAGAACACTTCCCTTGGCATGCCCTTTGCAGCCTCACTCCAAACGGGGCTCTCCGCTTCATCCAGCCCCTAACTCCGTACTGGCACCAACGTGCTGCTAAAGCGTTTCGCAGAAAACACCAACAAACCTGTTTCTCACTCCAACCACAAAGTGTGCGCAGCACGAGTCTTGGCACAGCAGAACACTTCCCTTGGCATGCCCTTTGCAGCCTCACTCCAAACGGGGCTCTCCGCTTCATCAGCCCCTAACTCCATACTAGCACCAACGGGCTGCTAAAGCGTTTCGCAGAAAACTCCAAGGAACCTGTTTCTCACTCCAACCACAAAGTGTGCGCAGCATGAGTCTTGGCACAGCAGAACACTTCCCTTGGCATGCCCTTTGCAGCCTCACTCCAAACGGGGCTCTCCGCTTCATCCAGCCCCTAACTCCATACTAGCACCAACGGGCTGCTAAAGCGTTTCGCAGAAAACACCAACAAACCTGTTTCTCACTCCAACCACAAAGTGTGCGCAGCACGACTCTTGGCACAGCAGAACACTTCCCTTGGCATGCCCTTTGCAGCCTCACTCCAAACGGGGCTCTCCGCTTCATCCAGCCCTAACTCCATACTAGCACCAAAGGGCTGCCTAAAGCGTTTCGCAGAAAACACCAACAAACCTGTTTCTCACTCCAACCACAAAGTGTGCGCAGCACGAGTCTTGGCACAGCAGAACACTTCCCTTGGCATGCCCTTTGCAGCCTCACTCCAAACGGGGCTCTCCGCTTCATCCGTCCCTAACTCCATACTAGCACCAACGGGCTGCTAAAGCGTTTTGCAGAAAACACCAACAAACCTGTTTCTCATTCCAAACACAAAGTGTGCGCAGCACGACTCTTGGCACAGCAGAACACTTCCCTTGGCATGCCCTTTGCAGCCTCACTCCAGACGGGGCTCTCCGCTTCATCCATCCCCTAACTCCATACTAGCACCAACGGGCTGCTAAAGCGTTTCGCAGAAAACACCAACAAACCTGTTTCTCACTCCAACCACAAAGTGTGCGCAGCACGAGTCTTGGCACAGCAGAACACTTCCCTTGGCATGCCCTTTGCAGCCTCACTCCAAACGGGCTCTCCGCTTCATCCATCCCCTAACTCCATACTAACACCAACGGGCTGCTAAAGCGTTTCGCAGAAAACACCAACAATCCTGTTTCTCACTCCAACCACAAAGTGTGCGCAGCACGAGTCTTGGCACAGCAGAACACTTCCCTTGGCATGCCCTTTGCAGCCTCACTCCAAACGGGGCTCTCCGCTTCATCCAGCCCCTAACTCCATACTAGCACCAACGGGCTGCTAAAGCGTTTCGCAGAAAACTCCAACAAACCTGTTTCTCACCTCAACCACAAAGTGTGCGCAGCACGAGTCTTGGCACAGCAGAACACTTCCCTTGGCATGCCCTTTGCAGCCTCACTCCAAACGGGGCTCTCCGCTTCATCCAGCCCCTAACTCCGTACTGGCACCAACGTGCTGCTAAAGCGTTTCGCAGAAAACACCAACAAACCTGTTTCTCACTCCAACCACAAAGTGTGCGCAGCATGAGTCTTGGCACAGCAGAACACTTCCCTTGGCATGCCCTTTGCAGCCTCACTCCAAACGGGGCTCTCCGCTTCATCCAGCCCCTAACTCCATACTAGCACCAACGGGGCTGCTAAAGCGTTTCGCAGAAAACACCAACAAACCTGTTTCTCACTCCAACCACAAAGTGTGCGCAGCACGAGTCTTGGCACAGCAGAACACTTCCCTTGGCATGCCCTTTGCAGCCTCACTCCAAACGGGGCTCTCCGCTTCATCCAGCCCCTAACTCCATACTAGCACCAACGGGCTGCTAAAGCGTTTCGCAGAAAACACCAACAAACCTGTTTCTCATTCCAACCACAAAGTGTGCGCAGCACGAGTCTTGGCACAAGGCAGAACACTTCCCTTGGCATGCCCTTTGCAGCCTCACTCCAAACGGGGCTCTCCGCTTCATCCAGCCCCTAACTCCATACTAGCACCAACGGGCTGCTAAAGCGTTTCGCAGAAAACACCAACAAACCTGTTTCTCACTCCAACCACAAAGTGTGCGCAGCATGAGTCTTGGCACAGCAGAACACTTCCCTTGGCATGCCCTTTGCAGCCTCACTCCAAACGGGGCTCTCCGCTTCATCCAGCCCCTAACTCCATACTAGCACCAAAGGGCTGCTAAAGCGTTTCGCAGAAAACACCAAGGAACCTGTTTCTCACTCCAACCACAAAGTGTGCGCAGCACGACTCTTGGCACAGCAGAACACTTCCCTTGCATGCCCTTTGCAGCCTCACTCCAAACGGGGCTCTCCGCTTCATCCATCCCCTAACTCCGTACTGGCACCAACGGGCTGCTAAAGCGTTTCGCAGAAAACACCAACAAACCTGTTTCTCACTCCAACCACAAAGTGTGCGCAGCACGAGTCTTGGCACAGCAGAACACTTCCCTTGGCATGCCCTTTGCAGCCTCACTCCAAACGGGGCTCTCTGCTTCATCCAGCCCCTAACTCCATACTAGCACCAACGGGCTGCTAAAGCGTTTCGCAGAAAACACCAACAAACCTGTTTCTCACTCCAACCACAAAGTGTGCGCAGCACGAGTCTTGGCACAGCAGAACACTTCCCTTGGCATGCCCTTTGCAGCCTCACTCCAAACGGGGCTCTCCGCTTCATCCAGCCCCTAACTCCATACTAGCACCAACGGGCTGCTAAAGCGTTTCGCAGAAAACACCAACAAACCTGTTTCTCACTCCAACCACAAAGTGTGCGCAGCACGACTCTTGGCACAGCAGAACACTTCCCTTGGCATGCCCTTTGCAGCCTCACTCCAAACGGGGCTCTCCGCTTCATCCAGCCCCTAACTCCATACTAGCACCAACGGGCTGCTAAAGCGTTTCGCAGAAAACACCAAGGAAATGTTTCTCACTCCAACCACAAAGTGTGCGCAGCACGAGTCTTGGCACAGCAGAACACTTCCCTTGGCATGCCCTTTGCAGCCTCACTCCAAACGGGGCTCTCCGCTTCATCCATCCCCTAACTCCGTACTGGCACCAACGTGCTGCTAAAGCGTTTCGCAGAAAACACCAACAAACCTGTTTCTCACTCCAACCACAAAGTGTGCGCAGCACGAGTCTTGGCACAGCAGAACACTTCCCTTGGCATGCCCTTTGCAGCCTCACTCCAAACGGGGCTCTCCGCTTCATCCATCCCCTAACTCCGTACTGGCACCAACGTGCTGCTAAAGCGTTTCGCAGAAAACACCAAGGAATCCTGTTTCTCACTCCAACCACAAAGTGTGCGCAGCACGAGTCTTGGCACAGCAGAACACTTCCCTTGGCATGCCCTTTGCAGCCTCACTCCAAACGGGGCTCTCCGCTTCATCCAGCCCCTAACTCCATACTAGCACCAACGGGCTGCTAAAGCGTTTCGCAGAAAACACCAACAAACCTGTTTCTCACTCCAACCACAAAGTGTGCGCAGCACGAGTCTTGGCACAGCAGAACACTTCCCTTGGCATGCCCTTTGCAGCCTCACTCCAAACGGGGCTCTCCGCTTCATCCAGCCCCTAACTCCGTACTGGCACCAACGTGCTGCTAAAGCGTTTCGCAGAAAACACCAACAATCCTGTTTCTCACTCCAACCACAAAGTGTGCGCAGCACGAGTCTTGGCACAGCAGAACACTTCCCTTGGCATGCCCTTTGCAGCCTCACTCCAAACGGGGCTCTCCGCTTCATCCATCCCCTAACTCCGTACTGGCACCAACGTGCTGCTAAAGCGTTTCGCAGAAAACACCAACAAACCTGTTTCTCACTCCAACCACAAAGTGTGCGCAGCACGAGTCTTGGCACAGCAGAACACTTCCCTTGGCATGCCCTTTGCAGCCTCACTCCAAACGGGGCTCTCCGCTTCATCCAGCCCCTAACTCCATACTAGCACCAACGGGCTGCTAAAGCGTTTCGCAGAAAACACCAACAAACCTGTTTCTCACTCCAACCACAAAGTGTGCGCAGCACGACTCTTGGCACAGCAGAACACTTCCCTTGGCATGCCCTTTGCAGCCTCACTCCAAACGGGGCTCTCCGCTTCATCCAGCCCCTAACTCCATACTAGCACCAAAGGGCTGCCTAAAGCGTTTCGCAGAAAACACCAAGGAACCTGTTTCTCACTCCAACCACAAAGTGTGCGCAGCACGAGTCTTGGCACTGCAGAACAATTCCCTTGGCATGCCCTTTGCAGCCTCACTCCAGACGGGGCTCTCCGCTTCATCCAGCCCCTAACTCCATACTAGCACCAACGGGCTGCTAAAGCGTTTCGCAGAAAACACCAAGGAACCTGTTTCTCACTCCAACCACAAAGTGTGCGCAGCACGAGTCTTGGCACAGCAGAACACTTCCCTTGGCATGCCCTTTGCAGCCTCACTCCAGACGGGGCTCTCCGCTTCATCCAGCCCCTAACTCCATACTAGCACCAACGGGCTGCTAAAGCGTTTCGCAGAAAACACCAAGGAACCTGTTTCTCACTCCAACCACAAAGTGTGCGCAGCACGAGTCTTGGCACAGCAGAACACTTCCCTTGGCATGCCCTTTGCAGCCTCACTCCAAACGGGGCTCTCCGCTTCATCCAGCCCCTAACTCCATACTAGCACCAAAGGGCTGCTAAAGAGTTTCGCAGAAAACACCAACAAACCTGTTTCTCACTCCAACCACAAAGTGTGCACAGCATGAGTCTTGGCACAGCAGAACACTTCCCTTGGCATGCCCTTTGCAGCCTCACTCCAGACGGGGCTCTCCGCTTCATCCATCCCCTAACTCCATACTAGCACCAACGGCCTGCTAAAGCGTTTCGCAGAAAACACCAAGGAACCTGTTTCTCACTCCAACCACAAAGTGTGCGCAGCACGAGTCTTGGCACAGCAGAACACTTCCCTTGGCATGCCCTTTGCAGCCTCACTCCAAACGGGGCTCTCGCTTCATCCATCCCCTAACTCCGTACTGGCACCAACGTGCTGCTAAAGCGTTTCACAGAAAACACCAACAAACCTGTTTCTCACTCCAACCACAAAGTGTGCGCAGCACGAGTCTTGGCACAGCAGAACACTTCCCTTGGCATGCCCTTTGCAGCCTCACTCCAAACGGGGCTCTCCGCTTCATCCAGCCCCTAACTCCATACTAGCACCAAAGGGCTGCCTAAAGCGTTTCGCAGAAAACACCAAGGAACCTGTTTCTCACTCCAACCACAAAGTGTGCGCAGCACGAGTCTTGGCACAGCAGAACACTTCCCTTGGCATGCCCTTTGCAGCCTCACTCCAGACGGGGCTCTCCGCTTCATCCAGCCCCTAACTCCATACTAGCACCAACGGGCTGCTAAAGCGTTTCGCAGAAAACACCAAGGAACCTGTTTCTCACTCCAACCACAAAGTGTGCGCAGCACGAGTCTTGGCACAGCAGAACACTTCCCTTGGCATGCCTTTGCAGCCTCACTCCAAACGGGCTCTCCGCTTCATCCAGCCCCTAACTCCATACTAGCACCAACGGGCTGCTAAAGAGTTTCGCAGAAAACACCAACAACCTGTTTCTCACTCCAACCACAAAGTGTGCACAGCATGAGTCTTGGCACAGCAGAACACTTCCCTTGGCATGCCCTTTGCAGCCTCACTCCAGACGGGGCTCTCCGCTTCATCCATCCCCTAACTCCATACTAGCACCAACGGGCTGCTAAGCGTTTCGCAGAAAACACCAAGGAACCTGTTTCTCACTCCAACCACAAAGTGTGCGCAGCACGAGTCTTGGCACAGCAGAACACTTCCCTTGGCATGCCCTTTGCAGCCTCACTCCAAACGGGGCTCTCCGCTTCATCCATCCCCTAACTCCGTACTGGCACCAACGTGCTGCTAAAGCGTTTCGCAGAAAACACCAACAAACCTGTTTCTCACTCCAACCACAAAGTGTGCGCAGCACGAGTCTTGGCACAGCAGAACACTTCCCTTGGCATGCCCTTTGCAGCCTCACTCCAAACGGGGCTCTCCGCTTCATCCAGCCCCTAACTCCATACTAGCACCAACGGGCTGCTAAAGCGTTTCGCAGAAAACTCCAAGGAACCTGTTTCTCACTCAACCACAAAGTTGTGCGCAGCATGAGTCTTGGCACAGCAGAACACTTCCCTTGCATGCCCTTTGCAGCCTCACTCCAAACGGGGCTCTCCGCTTCATCCAGCCCCTAACTCCATACTAGCACCAACGGGCTGCTAAAGCGTTTCGCAGAAAACACCAACAAACCTGTTTCTCACTCCAACCACAAAGTGTGCGCAGCACGACTCTTGGCACAGCAGAACACTTCCCTTGGCATGCCCTTTGCAGCCTCACTCCAAACGGGGCTCTCCGCTTCATCCAGCCCCTAACTCCATACTAGCTCAAATGGCTGCCTAAAGCGTTTCGCAGAAAACACCAAGGAACCTGTTTCTCACTCCAACCACAAAGTGTGCGCAGCACGACTCTTGGCACAGCAGAACACTTCCCTTGGCATGCCCTTTGCAGCCTCACTCCAGACGGGCTCTCCGCTTCATCCAGCCCCTAACTCCATACTAGCACCAACGGGCTGCTAAAGCGTTTCGCAGAAAACACCAACAAACCTGTTTCTCACTCCAACCACAAAGTGTGCGCAGCACGAGTCTTGGCACAGCAGAACACTTCCCTTGGCATGCCCTTTGCAGCTCACTCCAAACGGGACTCTCCGCTTCATCCATCCCCTAACTCCATACTAGCACCAACGGCCTGCTAAAGCGTTTCGCAGAAAACACCAAGGAACCTGTTTCTCACTCCAACCACAAAGTGTGCGCAGCACGAGTCTTGGCACAGCAGAACACTTCCCTTGGCATGCTCTTTGCAGCCTCACTCCAAACGGGGCTCTCCGCTTCATCCAGCCCCTAACTCCATACTAGCACCAACGGCCTGCTAAAGCGTTTCGCAGAAAACACCAAGGAAATGTTTCTCACTCCAACCACAAAGTGTGCGCAGCACGAGTCTTGGCACAGTCAGAACACTTCCCTTGGCATGCCCTTTGCAGCCTCACTCCAAACGGGGCTCTCCGCTTCATCCAGCCCCTAACTCCGTACTGGCACCAACGTGCTGCTAAGCGTTTCGCAGAAAACACCAACAAACCTGTTTCTCACTCCAACCACAAAGTGTGCGCAGCACGAGTCTTGGCACAGCAGAACACTTCCCTTGGCATGCCCTTTGCAGCCTCACTCCAAACGGGGCTCTCCGCTTCATCCATCCCCTAACTCCGTACTGGCACCAACGTGCTGCTAAAGCGTTTCGCAGAAAACACCAACAAACCTGTTTCTCACTCCAACCACAAAGTGTGCGCAGCACGAGTCTTGGCACAGCAGAACACTTCCCTTGGCATGCCCTTTGCAGCCTCACTCCAAACGGGGCTCTCCGCTTCATCCAGCCCCTAACTCCATACTAGCACCAACGGGCTGCTAAAGCATTTCGCAGAAAACACCAACAAACCTGTTTCTCACTCCAACCACAAAGTGTGCGCAGCACGACTCTTGGCACAGCAGAACACTTCCCTTGGCATGCCCTTTGCAGCCTCACTCCAGACGGGGCTCTCCGCTTCATCCAGCCCCTAACTCCATACTAGCACCAAAGGGCTGCCTAAAGCGTTTCGCAGAAAACACCAAGGAACCTGTTTCTCACTCCAACCACAAAGTGTGCGCAGCACGAGTCTTGGCACAGCAGAACACTTCCCTTGGCATTGCCCTTTGCAGCCTCACTCCAGACGGGGCTCTCCGCTTCATCCAGCCCCTAACTCCATACTAGCACCAACGGGCTGCTAAAGCGTTTCGCAGAAACACCAAGGAACCTGTTTCTCACTCCAACCACAAAGTGCGAGTCTTGGCACAGCAGAACACTTCCCTTGGCATGCCCTTTGCAGCCTCACTCCAGACGGGGCTCTCCGCTTCATCCAGCCCCTAACTCCATACTAGCACCAACGGGCTGCTAAAGCGTTTCGCAGAAAACACCAAGGAACCTGTTTCTCACTCCAACCACAAAGTGTGCGCAGCACGAGTCTTGGCACAGCAGAACACTTCCCTTGGCATGCCCTTTGCAGCCTCACTCCAAACGGGGCTCTCCGCTTCATCCATCCCCTAACTCCATACTAGCACCAACGGGCTGCTAAAGCGTTTCGCAGAAAACACCAAGGAACCTGTTTCTCACTCCAACCACAAAGTGTGCGCAGCACGAGTCTTGGCACAGCAGAACACTTCCCTTGGCATGCCCTTTGCAGCCTCACTCCAAACGGGGCTCTCCGCTTCATCCATCCCCTAACTCCGTACTGGCACCAACGTGCTGCTAAAGCGTTTCGCAGAAAACACCAACAAACCTGTTTCTCACTCCAACCACAAAGTGTGCGCAGCACGAGTCTTGGCACAGCAGAACACTTCCCTTGGCATGCCCTTTGCAGCCTCACTCCAAACGGGGCTCTCCGCTTCATCCAGCCCCTAACTCCATACTAGCACCAACGGGCTGCTAAAGCGTTTCGCAGAAAACTCCAAGGAACCTGTTTCTCACTCCAACCACAAAGTGTGCGCAGCATGAGTCTTGGCACAGCAGAACACTTCCCTTGGCATGCCCTTTGCAGCCTCACTCCAAACGGGGCTCTCCGCTTCATCCAGCCCCTAACTCCATACTAGCACCAACGGGCTGCTAAAGCGTTTCGCAGAAAACACCAACAAACCTGTTTCTCACTCCAACCACAAAGTGTGCGCAGCACGACTCTTGGCACAGCAGAACACTTCCCTTGGCATGCCCTTTGCAGCCTCACTCCAAACGGGGCTCTCCGCTTCATCCAGCCCCTAACTCCATACTAGCACCAAAGGGCTGCCTAAAGCGTTTCGCAGAAAACACCAACGAACCTGTTTCTCACTCCAACCACAAAGTGTGCGCAGCACGAGTCTTGGCACAGCAGAACACTTCCCTTGGCATGCCCTTTGCAGCCTCACTCCAAACGGGGCTCTCCGCTTCATCCGTCCCCTAACTCCATACTAGCACCAACGGGCTGCTAAAGCGTTTTGCAGAAAACACCAACAAACCTGTTTCTCATTCCAAACACAAAGTGTGCGCAGCACGACTCTTGGCACAGCAGAACACTTCCCTTGGCATGCCCTTTGCAGCCTCACTCCAGACGGGGCTCTCCGCTTCATCCATCCCCTAACTCCATACTAGCACCAACGGGCTGCTAAAGCGTTTCGCAGAAAACACCAACAAACCTGTTTCTCACTCCAACCACAAAGTGTGCGCAGCACGAGTCTTGGCACAGCAGAACACTTCCCTTGGCATGCCCTTTGCAGCCTCACTCCAAACGGGGCTCTCCGCTTCATCCATCCCCTAACTCCATACTAACACCAACGGGCTGCTAAAGCGTTTCGCAGAAAACACCAACAATCCTGTTTCTCACTCCAACCACAAAGTGTGCGCAGCACGAGTCTTGGCACAGCAGAACACTTCCCTTGGCATGCCCTTTGCAGCCTCACTCCAAACGGGGCTCTCCGCTTCATCCAGCCCCTAACTCCATACTAGCACCAACGGGCTGCTAAAGCGTTTCGCAGAAAACTCCAACAAACCTGTTTCTCACTCCAACCACAAAGTGTGCGCAGCACGAGTCTTGGCACAGCAGAACACTTCCCTTGGCATGCCCTTTGCAGCCTCACTCCAAACGGGGCTCTCCGCTTCATCCAGCCCCTAACTCCGTACTGGCACCAACGTGCTGCTAAAGCGTTTCGCAGAAAACACCAACAAACCTGTTTCTCACTCCAACCACAAAGTGTGCGCAGCATGAGTCTTGGCACAGCAGAACACTTCCCTTGGCATGCCCTTTGCAGCCTCACTCCAAACGGGGCTCTCCGCTTCATCCAGCCCCTAACTCCATACTAGCACCAACGGGCTGCTAAAGCGTTTCGCAGAAAACACCAACAAACCTGTTTCTCACTCCAACCACAAAGTGTGCGCAGCACGAGTCTTGGCACAGCAGAACACTTCCCTTGGCATGCCCTTTGCAGCCTCACTCCAAACGGGGCTCTCCGCTTCATCCAGCCCCTAACTCCATACTAGCACCAACGGGCTGCTAAAGCGTTTCGCAGAAAACACCAACAAACCTGTTTCTCATTCCAACCACAAAGTGTGCGCAGCACGAGTCTTGGCACAGCAGAACACTTCCCTTGGCATGCCCTTTGCAGCCTCACTCCAAACGGGGCTCTCCGCTTCATCCAGCCCCTAACTCCATACTAGCACCAACGGGCTGCTAAAGCGTTTCGCAGAAAACACCAACAAACCTGTTTCTCACTCCAACCACAAAGTGTGCGCAGCATGAGTCTTGGCACAGCAGAACACTTCCCTTGGCATGCCCTTTGCAGCCTCACTCCAAACGGGGCTCTCCGCTTCATCCAGCCCCTAACTCCATACTAGCACCAAAGGGCTGCTAAAGCGTTTCGCAGAAAACACCAACAAACCTGTTTCTCACTCCAACCACAAAGTGTGCGCAGCACGACTCTTGGCACAGCAGAACACTTCCCTTGGCATGCCCTTTGCAGCCTCACTCCAAACGGGGCTCTCCGCTTCATCCAGCCCCTAACTCCATACTAGCACCAACGGGCTGCTAAAGCGTTTCGCAGAAAACACCAAGGAAATGTTTCTCACTCCAACCACAAAGTGTGCGCAGCACGAGTCTTGGCACAGCAGAACACTTCCCTTGGCATGCCCTTTGCAGCCTCACTCCAAACGGGGCTCTCCGCTTCATCCATCCCCTAACTCCGTACTGGCACCAACGTGCTGCTAAAGCGTTTCGCAGAAAACACCAACAAACCTGTTTCTCACTCCAACCACAAAGTGTGCGCAGCACGAGTCTTGGCACAGCAGAACACTTCCCTTGGCATGCCCTTTGCAGCCTCACTCCAAACGGGGCTCTCCGCTTCATCCATCCCCTAACTCCGTACTGGCACCAACGTGCTGCTAAAGCGTTTCGCAGAAAACACCAAGGAATCCTGTTTCTCACTCCAACCACAAAGTGTGCGCAGCACGAGTCTTGGCACAGCAGAACACTTCCCTTGGCATGCCCTTTGCAGCCTCACTCCAAACGGGGCTCTCCGCTTCATCCAGCCCCTAACTCCATACTAGCACCAACGGGCTGCTAAAGCGTTTCGCAGAAAACACCAACAAACCTGTTTCTCACTCCAACCACAAAGTGTGCGCAGCACGAGTCTTGGCACAGCAGAACACTTCCCTTGGCATGCCCTTTGCAGCCTCACTCCAAACGGGACTCTCCGCTTCATCCATCCCCTAACTCCATACTAGCACCAACGGCCTGCTAAAGCGTTTCGCAGAAAACACCAAGGAACCTGTTTCTCACTCCAACCACAAAGTGTGCGCAGCACGAGTCTTGGCACAGCAGAACAATTCCCTTGGCATGCTCTTTGCAGCCTCACTCCAAACGGGGCTCTCCGCTTCATCCAGCCCCTAACTCCATACTAGCACCAACGGGCTGCTAAAGCGTTTCGCAGAAAACACCAAGGAAATGTTTCTCACTCCAACCACAAAGTGTGCGCAGCACGAGTCTTGGCACAGCAGAACACTTCCCTTGGCATGCCCTTTGCAGCCTCACTCCAAACGGGGCTCTCCGCTTCATCCAGCCCCTAACTCCGTACTGGCACCAACGTGCTGCTAAAGCGTTTCGCAGAAAACACCAACAATCCTGTTTCTCACTCCAACCACAAAGTGTGCGCAGCACGAGTCTTGGCACAGCAGAACACTTCCCTTGGCATGCCCTTTGCAGCCTCACTCCAAACGGGGCTCTCCGCTTCATCCATCCCCTAACTCCGTACTGGCACCAACGTGCTGCTAAAGCGTTTCGCAGAAAACACCAACAAACCTGTTTCTCACTCCAACCACAAAGTGTGCGCAGCACGAGTCTTGGCACAGCAGAACACTTCCCTTGGCATGCCCTTTGCAGCCTCACTCCAAACGGGGCTCTCCGCTTCATCCAGCCCCTAACTCCATACTAGCACCAACGGGCTGCTAAAGCGTTTCGCAGAAAACACCAACAAACCTGTTTCTCACTCCAACCACAAAGTGTGCGCAGCACGACTCTTGGCACAGCAGAACACTTCCCTTGGCATGCCCTTTGCAGCCTCACTCCAAACGGGGCTCTCCGCTTCATCCAGCCCCTAACTCCATACTAGCACCAAAGGGCTGCCTAAAGCGTTTCGCAGAAAACACCAAGGAACCTGTTTCTCACTCCAACCACAAAGTGTGCGCAGCACGAGTCTTGGCACAGCAGAACAATTCCCTTGGCATGCCCTTTGCAGCCTCACTCCAGACGGGGCTCTCCGCTTCATCCAGCCCCTAACTCCATACTAGCACCAACGGGCTGCTAAAGCGTTTCGCAGAAAACACCAAGGAACCTGTTTCTCACTCCAACCACAAAGTGTGCGCAGCACGAGTCTTGGCACAGCAGAACACTTCCCTTGGCATGCCCTTTGCAGCCTCACTCCAGACGGGGCTCTCCGCTTCATCCAGCCCCTAACTCCATACTAGCACCAACGGGCTGCTAAAGCGTTTCGCAGAAAACACCAAGGAACCTGTTTCTCACTCCAACCACAAAGTGTGCGCAGCACGAGTCTTGGCACAGCAGAACACTTCCCTTGGCATGCCCTTTGCAGCCTCACTCCAAACGGGGCTCTCCGCTTCATCCAGCCCCTAACTCCATACTAGCACCAAAGGGCTGCTAAAGAGTTTCGCAGAAAACACCAACAAACCTGTTTCTCACTCCAACCACAAAGTGTGCACAGCATGAGTCTTGGCACAGCAGAACACTTCCCTTGGCATGCCCTTTGCAGCCTCACTCCAGACGGGGCTCTCCGCTTCATCCATCCCCTAACTCCATACTAGCACCAACGGCCTGCTAAAGCGTTTCGCAGAAAACACCAAGGAACCTGTTTCTCACTCCAACCACAAAGTGTGCGCAGCACGAGTCTTGGCACAGCAGAACACTTCCCTTGGCATGCCCTTTGCAGCCTCACTCCAAACGGGGCTCTCCGCTTCATCCAGCCCCTAACTCCGTACTGGCACCAACGTGCTGCTAAAGCGTTTCGCAGAAAACACCAACAAACCTGTTTCTCACTCCAACCACAAAGTGTGCGCAGCACGAGTCTTGGCACAGCAGAACACTTCCCTTGGCATGCCCTTTGCAGCCTCACTCCAAACGGGGCTCTCCGCTTCATCCAGCCCCTAACTCCATACTAGCACCAAAGGGCTGCCTAAAGCGTTTCGCAGAAAACACCAAGGAACCTGTTTCTCACTCCAACCACAAAGTGTGCGCAGCACGAGTCTTGGCACAGCAGAACACTTCCCTTGGCATGCCCTTTGCAGCCTCACTCCAGACGGGGCTCTCCGCTTCATCCAGCCCCTAACTCCATACTAGCACCAACGGGCTGCTAAAGCGTTTCGCAGAAAACACCAAGGAACCTGTTTCTCACTCCAACCACAAAGTGTGCGCAGCACGAGTCTTGGCACAGCAGAACACTTCCCTTGGCATGCCCTTTGCAGCCTCACTCCAAACGGGGCTCTCCGCTTCATCCAGCCCCTAACTCCATACTAGCACCAACGGGCTGCTAAAGAGTTTCGCAGAAAACACCAACAAACCTGTTTCTCACTCCAACCACAAAGTGTGCACAGCATGAGTCTTGGCACAGCAGAACACTTCCCTTGGCATGCCCTTTGCAGCCTCACTCCAGACGGGGCTCTCCGCTTCATCCATCCCCTAACTCCATACTAGCACCAACGGGCTGCTAAAGCGTTTCGCAGAAAACACCAAGGAACCTGTTTCTCACTCCAACCACAAAGTGTGCGCAGCACGAGTCTTGGCACAGCAGAACACTTCCCTTGGCATGCCCTTTGCAGCCTCACTCCAAACGGGGCTCTCCGCTTCATCCATCCCCTAACTCCGTACTGGCACCAACGTGCTGCTAAAGCGTTTCGCAGAAAACACCAACAAACCTGTTTCTCACTCCAACCACAAAGTGTGCGCAGCACGAGTCTTGGCACAGCAGAACACTTCCCTTGGCATGCCCTTTGCAGCCTCACTCCAAACGGGGCTCTCCGCTTCATCCAGCCCCTAACTCCATACTAGCACCAACGGGCTGCTAAAGCGTTTCGCAGAAAACTCCAAGGAACCTGTTTCTCACTCCAACCACAAAGTGTGCGCAGCATGAGTCTTGGCACAGCAGAACACTTCCCTTGGCATGCCCTTTGCAGCCTCACTCCAAACGGGGCTCTCCGCTTCATCCAGCCCCTAACTCCATACTAGCACCAACGGGCTGCTAAAGCGTTTCGCAGAAAACACCAACAAACCTGTTTCTCACTCCAACCACAAAGTGTGCGCAGCACGACTCTTGGCACAGCAGAACACTTCCCTTGGCATGCCCTTTGCAGCCTCACTCCAAACGGGGCTCTCCGCTTCATCCAGCCCCTAACTCCATACTAGCATCAAAGGGCTGCCTAAAGCGTTTCGCAGAAAACACCAAGGAACCTGTTTCTCACTCCAACCACAAAGTGTGCGCAGCACGACTCTTGGCACAGCAGAACACTTCCCTTGGCATGCCCTTTGCAGCCTCACTCCAGACGGGGCTCTCCGCTTCATCCAGCCCCTAACTCCATACTAGCACCAACGGGCTGCTAAAGCGTTTCGCAGAAAACACCAACAAACCTGTTTCTCACTCCAACCACAAAGTGTGCGCAGCACGAGTCTTGGCACAGCAGAACACTTCCCTTGGCATGCCCTTTGCAGCCTCACTCCAAACGGGACTCTCCGCTTCATCCATCCCCTAACTCCATACTAGCACCAACGGCCTGCTAAAGCGTTTCGCAGAAAACACCAAGGAACCTGTTTCTCACTCCAACCACAAAGTGTGCGCAGCACGAGTCTTGGCACAGCAGAACACTTCCCTTGGCATGCTCTTTGCAGCCTCACTCCAAACGGGGCTCTCCGCTTCATCCAGCCCCTAACTCCATACTAGCACCAACGGGCTGCTAAAGCGTTTCGCAGAAAACACCAAGGAAATGTTTCTCACTCCAACCACAAAGTGTGCGCAGCACGAGTCTTGGCACAGCAGAACACTTCCCTTGGCATGCCCTTTGCAGCCTCACTCCAAACGGGGCTCTCCGCTTCATCCAGCCCCTAACTCCGTACTGGCACCAACGTGCTGCTAAAGCGTTTCGCAGAAAACACCAACAAACCTGTTTCTCACTCCAACCACAAAGTGTGCGCAGCACGAGTCTTGGCACAGCAGAACACTTCCCTTGGCATGCCCTTTGCAGCCTCACTCCAAACGGGGCTCTCCGCTTCATCCATCCCCTAACTCCGTACTGGCACCAACGTGCTGCTAAAGCGTTTCGCAGAAAACACCAACAAACCTGTTTCTCACTCCAACCACAAAGTGTGCGCAGCACGAGTCTTGGCACAGCAGAACACTTCCCTTGGCATGCCCTTTGCAGCCTCACTCCAAACGGGGCTCTCCGCTTCATCCAGCCCCTAACTCCATACTAGCACCAACGGGCTGCTAAAGCATTTCGCAGAAAACACCAACAAACCTGTTTCTCACTCCAACCACAAAGTGTGCGCAGCACGACTCTTGGCACAGCAGAACACTTCCCTTGGCATGCCCTTTGCAGCCTCACTCCAGACGGGGCTCTCCGCTTCATCCAGCCCCTAACTCCATACTAGCACCAAAGGGCTGCCTAAAGCGTTTCGCAGAAAACACCAAGGAACCTGTTTCTCACTCCAACCACAAAGTGTGCGCAGCACGAGTCTTGGCACAGCAGAACACTTCCCTTGGCATGCCCTTTGCAGCCTCACTCCAGACGGGGCTCTCCGCTTCATCCAGCCCCTAACTCCATACTAGCACCAACGGGCTGCTAAAGCGTTTCGCAGAAAACACCAAGGAACCTGTTTCTCACTCCAACCACAAAGTGTGCGCAGCACGAGTCTTGGCACAGCAGAACACTTCCCTTGGCATGCCCTTTGCAGCCTCACTCCAGACGGGGCTCTCCGCTTCATCCAGCCCCTAACTCCATACTAGCACCAACGGGCTGCTAAAGCGTTTCGCAGAAAACACCAAGGAACCTGTTTCTCACTCCAACCACAAAGTGTGCGCAGCACGAGTCTTGGCACAGCAGAACACTTCCCTTGGCATGCCCTTTGCAGCCTCACTCCAAACGGGGCTCTCCGCTTCATCCATCCCCTAACTCCATACTAGCACCAACGGGCTGCTAAAGCGTTTCGCAGAAAACACCAAGGAACCTGTTTCTCACTCCAACCACAAAGTGTGCGCAGCACGAGTCTTGGCACAGCAGAACACTTCCCTTGGCATGCCCTTTGCAGCCTCACTCCAAACGGGGCTCTCCGCTTCATCCATCCCCTAACTCCGTACTGGCACCAACGTGCTGCTAAAGCGTTTCGCAGAAAACACCAACAAACCTGTTTCTCACTCCAACCACAAAGTGTGCGCAGCACGAGTCTTGGCACAGCAGAACACTTCCCTTGGCATGCCCTTTGCAGCCTCACTCCAAACGGGGCTCTCCGCTTCATCCAGCCCCTAACTCCATACTAGCACCAACGGGCTGCTAAAGCGTTTCGCAGAAAACTCCAAGGAACCTGTTTCTCACTCCAACCACAAAGTGTGCGCAGCATGAGTCTTGGCACAGCAGAACACTTCCCTTGGCATGCCCTTTGCAGCCTCACTCCAAACGGGGCTCTCCGCTTCATCCAGCCCCTAACTCCATACTAGCACCAACGGGCTGCTAAAGCGTTTCGCAGAAAACACCAACAAACCTGTTTCTCACTCCAACCACAAAGTGTGCGCAGCACGACTCTTGGCACAGCAGAACACTTCCCTTGGCATGCCCTTTGCAGCCTCACTCCAAACGGGGCTCTCCGCTTCATCCAGCCCCTAACTCCATACTAGCACCAAAGGGCTGCCTAAAGCGTTTCGCAGAAAACACCAAGGAACCTGTTTCTCACTCCAACCACAAAGTGTGCGCAGCACGAGTCTTGGCACAGCAGAACACTTCCCTTGGCATGCCCTTTGCAGCCTCACTCCAGACGGGGCTCTCCGCTTCATCCAGCCCCTAACTCCATACTAGCACCAACGGGCTGCTAAAGCGTTTCGCAGAAAACACCAACAAACCTGTTTCTCACTCCAACCACAAAGTGTGCGCAGCACGAGTCTTGGCACAGCAGAACACTTCCCTTGGCATGCCCTTTGCAGCCTCACTCCAGACGGGGCTCTCCGCTTCATCCAGCCCCTAACTCCATACTAGCACCAACGGGCTGCTAAAGCGTTTCGCAGAAAACACCAAGGAATCCTGTTTCTCACTCCAACCACAAAGTGTGCGCAGCACGAGTCTTGGCACAGCAGAACACTTCCCTTGGCATGCCCTTTGCAGCCTCACTCCAAACGGGGCTCTCCGCTTCATCCAGCCCCTAACTCCATACTAGCACCAACGGGCTGCTAAAGCGTTTCGCAGAAAACACCAAGGAACCTGTTTCTCACTCCAACCACAAAGTGTGCGCAGCACGAGTCTTGGCACAGCAGAACACTTCCCTTGGCATGCCCTTTGCAGCCTCACTCCAAACGGGACTCTCCGCTTCATCCATCCCCTAACTCCATACTAGCACCAACGGCCTGCTAAAGCGTTTCGCAGAAAACACCAAGGAACCTGTTTCTCACTCCAACCACAAAGTGTGCGCAGCACGAGTCTTGGCACAGCAGAACACTTCCCTTGGCATGCTCTTTGCAGCCTCACTCCAAACGGGGCTCTCCGCTTCATCCAGCCCCTAACTCCATACTAACACCAACGGGCTGCTAAAGCGTTTCGCAGAAAACACCAAGGAAATGTTTCTCACTCCAACCACAAAGTGTGCGCAGCACGAGTCTTGGCACAGCAGAACACTTCCCTTGGCATGCCCTTTGCAGCCTCACTCCAAACGGGCTCTCCGCTTCATCCAGCCCCTAACTCCGTACTGGCACCAACGTGCTGCTAAAGCGTTTCGCAGAAAACACCAACGAACCTGTTTCTCACTCCAACCACAAAGTGTGCGCAGCACGAGTCTTGGCACAGCAGAACACTTCCCTTGGCATGCCCTTTGCAGCCTCACTCCAAACGGGGCTCTCCGCTTCATCCATCCCCTAACTCCGTACTGGCACCAACGTGCTGCTAAAGCGTTTCGCAGAAAACACCAACAAACCTGTTTCTCACTCCAACCACAAAGTGTGCGCAGCACGAGTCTTGGCACAGCAGAACACTTCCCTTGGCATGCCTTTGCAGCCTCACTCCAAACGGGGCTCTCCGCTTCATCCAGCCCCTAACTCCATACTAGCACCAACGGGCTGCTAAAGCGTTTCGCAGAAAACACCAACAAACCTGTTTCTCACTCCAACCACAAAGTGTGCGCAGCACGACTCTTGGCACAGCAGAACACTTCCCTTGGCATGCCCTTTGCAGCCTCACTCCAAACGGGGCTCTCCGCTTCATCCAGCCCCTAACTCCATACTAGCACCAAAAGGCTGCCTAAAGCGTTTCGCAGAAAACACCAAGGAACCTGTTTCTCACTCCAACCACAAAGTGTGCGCAGCACGACTCTTGGCACAGCAGAACACTTCCCTTGGCATGCCCTTTGCAGCCTCACTCCAGACGGGGCTCTCCGCTTCATCCATCCCCTAACTCCATACTAGCACCAACGGGCTGCTAAAGCGTTTCGCAGAAAACACCAAGGAACCTGTTTCTCACTCCAACCACAAAGTGTGCGCAGCACGAGTCTTGGCACAGCAGAACACTTCCCTTGGCATGCCCTTTGCAGCCTCACTCCAGACGGGGCTCTCCGCTTCATCCAGCCCCTAACTCCATACTAGCACCAACGGGCTGCTAAAGCGTTTCGCAGAAAACACCAAGGAACCTGTTTCTCACTCCAACCACAAAGTGTGCGCAGCACGAGTCTTGGCACAGCAGAACACTTCCCTTGGCATGCCCTTTGCAGCCTCACTCCAGACGGGGCTCTCCGCTTCATCCAGCCCCTAACTCCATACTAGCACCAACGGGCTGCTAAAGCGTTTCGCAGAAACACCAACAACCTGTTTCTCACTCCAACCACAAAGTGTGCACAGCATGAGTCTTGGCACAGCAGAACACTTCCCTTGGCATGCCCTTTGCAGCCTCACTGCAAACGGGGCTCTCCGCTTCATCCATCCCCTAACTCCATACTAGCACCAACGGGCTGCTAAAGCGTTTCGCAGAAAACACCAAGGAACCTGTTTCTCACTCCAACCACAAAGTGTGCGCAGCACGAGTCTTGGCACAGCAGAACACTTCCCTTGGCATGCCTTTGCAGCCTCACTCCAAACGGGGCTCTCCGCTTCATCCATCCCCTAACTCCGTACTGGCACCAACGTGCTGCTAAAGCGTTTCGCAGAAAACACCAACAAACCTGTTTCTCACTCCAACCACAAAGTGTGCGCAGCACGAGTCTTGGCACAGCAGAACACTTCCCTTGGCATGCCCTTTGCAGCCTCACTCCAAACGGGGCTCTCCGCTTCATCCAGCCCCTAACTCCATACTAGCACCAACGGGCTGCTAAAGCGTTTCGCAGAAAACACCAAGGAACCTGTTTCTCACTCCAAGCACAAAGCGTGCGCAGCACGAGTCTTGGCACAGCAAAACACTTCCTTTGGCATGCCCTTTGCAGCCTCACTCCAAACGGGGCTCTCCGCTTCATCCATCCCCTGACTCCATACTAGCACCAACGGGCTGCTAAAGCGTTTCGCAGAAAACACCAAGGAACCTGTTTCTCACTCCAAGCACAAAGCGTGCGCAGCACGAGTCTTGGCACAGCAAAACACTTCCTTTGGCATGCCCTTTGCAGCCTCACTCCAAACGGGGCTCTCCGCTTCATCCATCCCCTGACTCCATACTAGCACCAACGGGCTGCTAAAGCGTTTCGCAGAAAACACCAAGGAACCTGTTTCTCACTCCAAGCACAAAGCGTGCGCAGCACGAGTCTTGGCACAGCAAAACACTTCCTTTGGCATGCCCTTTGCAGCCTCACTCCAAACGGGGCTCTCCGCTTCATCCATCCCCTGACTCCATACTAGCACCAACGGGCTGCTAAAGCGTTTCGCAGAAAACACCAAGGAACCTGTTTCTCACTCCAAGCACAAAGCGTGCGCAGCACGAGTCTTGGCACAGCAAAACACTTCCTTTGGCATGCCCTTTGCAGCCTCACTCCAAACGGGGCTCTCCGCTTCATCCATCCCCTGACTCCATACTAGCACCAACGGGCTGCTAAAGCGTTTCGCAGAAAACACCAAGGAACCTGTTTCTCACTCCAAGCACAAAGCGTGCGCAGCACGAGTCTTGGCACAGCAAAACACTTCCTTTGGCATGCCCCTTTGCAGCCTCACTCCAAACGGGGCTCTCCGCTTCATCCATCCCCTGACTCCATACTAGCACCAACGGCCTGCTAAAGCGTTTCGCAGAAACACCAAGGAACCTGTTTCTCACTCCAAGCACAAA
>NW_028289442.1:0-23425 GCF_059628265.1 Tinamus guttatus
GCGCAGCACGAGTCTTGGCACAGCAGAACACTTCCCTTGGCATGCCCTTTGCAGCCTCACTCCAAACGGGGCTCTCCGCTTCCTCCATCCCCTAATTCCATACTGGCACCAAAGGGCTGCTAAAGCGTTTCGCAGAAAACACCAAAGAACCTGTTTCTCACTCCAACCACAAAGCGTGCGCAGCACGAGTCTTGGCACAGCAGAACACTTCCCCTGGCATGCCCTTTGCAGCCTCACTCCAAACGGGCTCTCCGCTTCATCCATCCCCTAACTCCATACTAGCACCAAGAGGCTGCTAAAGCGTTTCGCAGAAAACACCAAGGAACCTGTTTCTCACTCCAACCACAAAGCGTGCGCAGCACGAGTCTTGGCACAGCAGAACACTTCCCTTGGCATGCCCTTTGCAGCCTCACTCCAAACGGGGCTCTCCGCTTCATCCATCCCCTAATTCCATACTAGCACCAACGCGCTGCTAAAGCGTTTCGCAGAAAACACCAAAGAACCTGTTTCTCACTCCAACCACAAAGCGTGCGCAGCACGAGTCTTGACACAGCAGAACACTTCCCTTGGCATGCGCTTTGCAGCCTCACTCCAACCGGGGCTCTCCGCTTCATCCATCCCCTGACTCCATACTAGCACCAACAGGCTGCTAAAGCGTTTCGCAGAAAGCACCAAAGAACCTGTTTATCACTCCAACCACAAAGCGTGCGCAGCACGAGTCTTGGCACAGCAGAACACTTCCCTTGGCATGGCCTTTGCAGCCTCACTCCAAACGGGGCTCTCCGCTTCATCCATCCCCTGACTCCATACTAGCACCAACGCGCTGCTAAAGCGTTTCGCAGAAAACACTAAGGAACCTGTTTCTCACTCCAACCACAAAGCGTGCGCAGCACGAGTCTTGGCACAGCAGAACACTTCCCCTGGCATGCCCTTTGCAGCCTCACTCCAAACGGGCTCTCCGCTTCATCCATCCCCTGACTCCATACTAGCACCAAGAGGGCTGCTGAAGCGTTTCGCAGAAAACACCAAGGAACCTGTTTCTCACTCCAACCACAAAGCGTGCGCAGCACGAGTCTTGGCACAGCAGAACACTTCCCTTGCATGCCCTTTGCAGCCTCACTCCAAACGGGGCTCTCCGCTTCATCCATCCCCTGACTCCATACTAGCACCAACAGGCTGCTAAAGCGTTTCGCAGAAAACACCAAAGAACCTGTTTCTCACTCCAAGCACAAAGCGTGCGCAGCACGAGTCTTGGCACAGCAGAACACTTCCCTTGGCATGCCCTTTGCAGCCTCACTCCAAACGGGGCTCTCCGCTTCCTCCATCCCCTAATTCCATACTGGCACCAAAGGGCTGCTAAAGCGTTTCGCAGAAAACACCAAAGAACCTGTTTCTCACTCCAACCACAAAGCGTGCGCAGCACGAGTCTTGGCACAGCAGAACACTTCCCCTGGCATGCCCTTTGCAGCCTCACTCCAAACGGGGCTCTCCGCTTCATCCATCCCCTGACTCCATACTAGCACCAACAGGCTGCTAAAGCGTTTCGCAGAAAACACCAAGGAACCTGTTTCTCACTCCAACCACAAAGCGTGCGCAGCACGAGTCTTGGCACAGCAGAACACTTTCCTTGGCATGCCCTTTGCAGCCTCACTCCAAAGGGGGCTCTCCGCTTCATCCATCCCGTAATTCCATACTAGCACCAACGCGCTGCTAAAGCGTTTCGCAGAAAACACCAAAGAACCTGTTTCTCACTCCAACCACAAAGCGTGCGCAGCACGAGTCTTGGCACAGCAGAACACTTCCCTTGGCATGCGCTTTGCAGCCTCACTCCAAACGGGGCTCTCCGCTTCATCCATCCCCTGACTCCATACTAGCACCAACAGGCTGCTAAAGCGTTTCGCAGAAAACACCAAGGAACCTGTTTCTCACTCCAACCACAAAGCGTGCGCAGCACGAGTCTTGGCACAGCAGAACACTTCCCTTGGCATGCCCTTTGCAGCCTCACTCCAAACGGGGCTCTCCGCTTCATCCATCCCCTAATTCCATACTAGCACCAACAGGCTGCTAAAGCGTTTCGCAGAAAACACCAAAGAACCTGTTTCTCACTCCAACCACAAAGCGTGCGCAGCACGAGTCTTGGCACAGCAGAACACTTCCCTTGGCATGCCCTTTGCAGCCTCACTCCAAACGGGGCTCTCCGCTTCATCCATCCCCTAATTCCATACTAGCACCAACGCGCTGCTAAAGCGTTTCGCAGAAAACACCAAGGAACCTGTTTCTCACTCCAACCACAAAGCGTGCGCAGCACGAGTCTTGGCACAGCAGAACACTTCCCCTGGCATGCCCTTTGCAGCCTCACTCCAAACGGGGCTCTCCGCTTCATCCATCCCCTGACTCCATACTAGCACCAACAGGCTGCTGAAGCGTTTCGCAGAAAACACCAAGGAACCTGTTTCTCACTCCATCCAACCACAAAGCGTGCGCAGCACGAGTCTTGGCACAGCAGAACACTTCCCCTGGCATGCCCTTTGCAGCCTCACTCCAAACGGGGCTCTCCGCTTCATCCATCCCCTGACTCTATACTAGCACCAAGAGGCTGCTGAAGCGTTTCGCAGAAAACACCAAGGAACCTGTTTCTCACTCCAACCACAAAGCGTGCGCAGCACGAGTCTTGGCACAGCAGAACACTTCCCTTGGCATGCGCTTTGCAGCCTCACTCCAAACGGGGCTCTCCGCTTCATCCATCCCCTAATTCCATACTTGCACCAACGGGCTGCTAAAGCATTTCGCAGAAAGCACCAAAGAACCTGTTTGTCACTCCAACCACAAAGCGTGCGCAGCACGAGTCTTGGCACAGCAGAACACTTCCCTTGGCATGACCTTTGCAGCCTCACTCCAAACGGGGCTCTCCGCTTCATCCATCCCCTGACTCCATACTAGCACCAACGCGCTGCTAAAGCGTTTCGCAGAAAACACCAAAGAACCTGTTTCTCACTCCAACCACAAAGCGTGCGCAGCACGAGTCTTGGCACAGCAGAACACTTCCCTTGGCATGCCCTTTGCAGCCTCACTCCAAACGGGGCTCTCCGCTTCCTCCATCCCCTAATTCCATACTGGCACCAAAGGGCTGCTAAAGCGTTTCGCAGAAAACACCAAAGAACCTGTTTCTCACTCCAACCACAAAGCGTGCGCAGCACGAGTCTTGGCACAGCAGAACACTTCCCCTGGCATGCCCTTTGCAGCCTCACTCCAAACGGGGCTCTCCGCTTCATCCATCCCCTAACTCCATACTAGCACCAAGAGGCTGCTAAAGCGTTTCGCAGAAAACACCAAGGAACCTGTTTCTCACTCCAACCACAAAGCGTGCGCAGCACGAGTCTTGGCACAGCAGAACACTTCCCTTGGCATGCCCTTTGCAGCCTCACTCCAAACGGGGCTCTCCGCTTCATCCATCCCCTAATTCCATACTAGCACCAACGCGCTGCTAAAGCGTTTCGCAGAAAACACCAAAGAACCTGTTTCTCACTCCAACCACAAAGCGTGCGCAGCACGAGTCTTGACACAGCAGAACACTTCCCTTGGCATGCGCTTTGCAGCCTCACTCCAACCGGGGCTCTCCGCTTCATCCATCCCCTGACTCCATACTAGCACCAACAGGCTGCTAAAGCGTTTCGCAGAAAGCACCAAAGAACCTGTTTATCACTCCAACCACAAAGCGTGCGCAGCACGAGTCTTGGCACAGCAGAACACTTCCCTTGGCATGGCCTTTGCAGCCTCACTCCAAACGGGGCTCTCCGCTTCATCCATCCCCTGACTCCATACTAGCACCAACGCGCTGCTAAAGCGTTTCGCAGAAAACACCAAGGAACCTGTTTCTCACTCCAACCACAAAGCGTGCGCAGCACGAGTCTTGGCACAGCAGAACACTTCCCCTGGCATGCCCTTTGCAGCCTCACTCCAAACGGGGCTCTCCGCTTCATCCATCCCCTGACTCCATACTAGCACCAACAGGCTGCTGAAGCGTTTCGCAGAAAACGCCAAGGAACCTGTTTCTCACTCCAACCACAAAGCGTGCGCAGCACGAGTCTTGGCACAGCAGAACACTTCCCCTGGCATGCCCTTTGCAGCCTCACTCCAAACGGGGCTCTCCGCTTCATCCATCCCCTGACTCCATACTAGCACCAAGAGGCTGCTGAAGCGTTTCGCAGAAAACACCAAGGAACCTGTTTCTCACTCCAACCACAAAGCGTGCGCAGCACGAGTCTTGGCACAGCAGAACACTTCCCTTGGCATGCCCTTTGCAGCCTCACTCCAAACGGGGCTCTCCGCTTCATCCATCCCCTGACTCCATACTAGCACCAACAGGCTGCTAAAGCGTTTCGCAGAAAACACCAAAGAACCTGTTTCTCACTCCAAGCACAAAGCGTGCGCAGCACGAGTCTTGGCACAGCAGAACACTTCCCTTGGCATGCCCTTTGCAGCCTCACTCCAAACGGGGCTCTCCGCTTCCTCCATCCCCTAATTCCATACTGGCACCAAAGGGCTGCTAAAGCGTTTCGCAGAAAACACCAAAGAACCTGTTTCTCACTCCAACCACAAAGCGTGCGCAGCACGAGTCTTGGCACAGCAGAACACTTCCCCTGGCATGCCCTTTGCAGCCTCACTCCAAACGGGGCTCTCCGCTTCATCCATCCCCTGACTCCATACTAGCACCAACAGGCTGCTAAAGCGTTTCGCAGAAAACACCAAGGAACCTGTTTCTCACTCCAACCACAAAGCGTGCGCAGCACGAGTCTTGGCACAGCAGAACACTTTCCTTGGCATGCCCTTTGCAGCCTCACTCCAAACGGGGCTCTCCGCTTCATCCATCCCGTAATTCCATACTAGCACCAACGCGCTGCTAAAGCGTTTCGCAGAAAACACCAAAGAACCTGTTTCTCACTCCAACCACAAAGCGTGCGCAGCACGAGTCTTGGCACAGCAGAACACTTCCCTTGGCATGCGCTTTGCAGCCTCACTCCAAACGGGGCTCTCCGCTTCATCCATCCCCTGACTCCATACTAGCACCAACAGGCTGCTGAAGCGTTTCGCAGAAAACACCAAGGAACCTGTTTCTCACTCCAACCACAAAGCGTGCGCAGCACGAGTCTTGGCACAGCAGAACACTTCCCTTGGCATGCCCTTTGCAGCCTCACTCCAAACGGGGCTCTCCGCTTCATCCATCCCCTAATTCCATACTAGCACCAACGCGCTGCTAAAGCGTTTCGCAGAAAACACCAAAGAACCTGTTTCTCACTCCAACCACAAAGCGTGCGCAGCACGAGTCTTGACACAGCAGAACACTTCCCTTGGCATGCGCTTTGCAGCCTCACTCCAACCGGGGCTCTCCGCTTCATCCATCCCCTGACTCCATACTAGCACCAACAGGCTGCTAAAGCGTTTCGCAGAAAGCACCAAAGAACCTGTTTATCACTCCAACCACAAAGCGTGCGCAGCACGAGTCTTGGCACAGCAGAACACTTCCCTTGGCATGGCCTTTGCAGCCTCACTCCAAACGGGGCTCTCCGCTTCATCCATCCCCTGACTCCATACTAGCACCAACGCGCTGCTAAAGCGTTTCGCAGAAAACACCAAGGAACCTGTTTCTCACTCCAACCACAAAGCGTGCGCAGCACGAGTCTTGGCACAGCAGAACACTTCCCCTGGCATGCCCTTTGCAGCCTCACTCCAAACGGGGCTCTCCGCTTCATCCATCCCCTGACTCCATACTAGCACCAACAGGCTGCTGAAGCGTTTCGCAGAAAACACCAAGGAACCTGTTTCTCACTCCAACCACAAAGCGTGCGCAGCACGAGTCTTGGCACAGCAGAACACTTCCCCTGGCATGCCCTTTGCAGCCTCACTCCAAACGGGGCTCTCCGCTTCATCCATCCCCTGACTCCATACTAGCACCAAGAGGCTGCTGAAGCGTTTCGCAGAAAACACCAAGGAACCTGTTTCTCACTCCAACCACAAAGCGTGCGCAGCACGAGTCTTGGCACAGCAGAACACTTCCCTTGGCATGCCCTTTGCAGCCTCACTCCAAACGGGGCTCTCCGCTTCATCCATCCCCTGACTCCATACTAGCACCAACAGGCTGCTAAAGCGTTTCGCAGAAAACACCAAAGAACCTGTTTCTCACTCCAAGCACAAAGCGTGCGCAGCACGAGTCTTGGCACAGCAGAACACTTCCCTTGGCATGCCCTTTGCAGCCTCACTCCAAACGGGGCTCTCCGCTTCCTCCATCCCCTAATTCCATACTGGCACCAAAGGGCTGCTAAAGCGTTTCGCAGAAAACACCAAAGAACCTGTTTCTCACTCCAACCACAAAGCGTGCGCAGCACGAGTCTTGGCACAGCAGAACACTTCCCCTGGCATGCCCTTTGCAGCCTCACTCCAAACGGGGCTCTCCGCTTCATCCATCCCCTGACTCCATACTAGCACCAACAGGCTGCTAAAGCGTTTCGCAGAAAACACCAAGGAACCTGTTTCTCACTCCAACCACAAAGCGTGCGCAGCACGAGTCTTGGCACAGCAGAACACTTTCCTTGGCATGCCCTTTGCAGCCTCACTCCAAACGGGGCTCTCCGCTTCATCCATCCCGTAATTCCATACTAGCACCAACGCGCTGCTAAAGCGTTTCGCAGAAAACACCAAAGAACCTGTTTCTCACTCCAACCACAAAGCGTGCGCAGCACGAGTCTTGGCACAGCAGAACACTTCCCTTGGCATGCGCTTTGCAGCCTCACTCCAAACGGGGCTCTCCGCTTCATCCATCCCCTGACTCCATACTAGCACCAACAGGCTGCTAAAGCGTTTCGCAGAAAACACCAAGGAACCTGTTTCTCACTCCAACCACAAAGCGTGCGCAGCACGAGTCTTGGCACAGCAGAACACTTCCCTTGGCATGCCCTTTGCAGCCTCACTCCAAACGGGGCTCTCCGCTTCATCCATCCCCTAATTCCATACTAGCACCAACAGGCTGCTAAAGCGTTTCGCAGAAAACACCAAAGAACCTGTTTCTCACTCCAACCACAAAGCGTGCGCAGCACGAGTCTTGGCACAGCAGAACACTTCCCTTGGCATGCCCTTTGCAGCCTCACTCCAAACGGGGCTCTCCGCTTCATCCATCCCCTAATTCCATACTAGCACCAACGCGCTGCTAAAGCGTTTCGCAGAAAACACCAAAGAACCTGTTTCTCACTCCAACCACAAAGCGTGCGCAGCACGAGTCTTGGCACAGCAGAACACTTCCCTTGGCATGCCCTTTGCAGCCTCACTCCAAACGGGGCTCTCCGCTTCATCCATCCCCTAATTCCATACTAGCACCAACGCGCTGCTAAAGCGTTTCGCAGAAAACACCAAGGAACCTGTTTCTCACTCCAACCACAAAGCGTGCGCAGCACGAGTCTTGGCACAGCAGAACACTTCCCCTGGCATGCCCTTTGCAGCCTCACTCCAAACGGGGCTCTCCGCTTCATCCATCCCCTGACTCCATACTAGCACCAACAGGCTGCTGAAGCGTTTCGCAGAAAACACCAAGGAACCTGTTTCTCACTCCAACCACAAAGCGTGCGCAGCACGAGTCTTGGCACAGCAGAACACTTCCCCTGGCATGCCCTTTGCAGCCTCACTCCAAACGGGGCTCTCCGCTTCATCCATCCCCTGACTCTATACTAGCACCAAGAGGCTGCTGAAGCGTTTCGCAGAAAACACCAAGGAACCTGTTTCTCACTCCAACCACAAAGCGTGCGCAGCACGAGTCTTGGCACAGCAGAACACTTCCCTTGGCATGCGCTTTGCAGCCTCACTCCAAACGGGGCTCTCCGCTTCATCCATCCCCTAATTCCATACTTGCACCAACGGGCTGCTAAAGCATTTCGCAGAAAGCACCAAAGAACCTGTTTGTCACTCCAACCACAAAGCGTGCGCAGCACGAGTCTTGGCACAGCAGAACACTTCCCTTGGCATGACCTTTGCAGCCTCACTCCAAACGGGGCTCTCCGCTTCATCCATCCCCTGACTCCATACTAGCACCAACGCGCTGCTAAAGCGTTTCGCAGAAAACACCAAAGAACCTGTTTCTCACTCCAACCACAAAGCGTGCGCAGCACGAGTCTTGGCACAGCAGAACACTTCCCTTGGCATGCCCTTTGCAGCCTCACTCCAAACGGGGCTCTACGCTTCATCCATCCCCTAATTCCATACTGGCACTAAAAGGGCTGCTAAAGCGTTTCGCAGAAAACACCAAAGAACCTGTTTCTCACTCCAACCACAAAGCGTGCGCAGCACGAGTCTTGGCACAGCAGAACACTTCCCTTGGCATGCCCTTTGCAGCCTCACTCCAAACGGGGCTCTCCGCTTCATCCATCCCCTAATTCCATACTTGCACCAACGGGCTGCTAAAGCGTTTCGCAGAAAACACCAAAGAACCTGTTTCTCACTCCAACCACAAAGCGTGCGCAGCACGAGTCTTGGCACAGCAGAACACTTCCCTTGGCATGCCCTTTGCAGCCTCACTCCAAACGGGGCTCTCCGCTTCATCCATCCCCTGACTCCATACTAGCACCAACAGGCTGCTGAAGCGTTTCGCAGAAAACACCAAGGAACCTGTTTCTCACTCCAACCACAAAGCGTGCGCAGCACGAGTCTTGGCACAGCAGAACACTTCCCCTGGCATGCCCTTTGCAGCCTCACTCCAAACGGGGCTCTCCGCTTCATCCATCCCCTGACTCCATACTAGCACCAAGAGGCTGCTGAAGCGTTTCGCAGAAAACACCAAGGAACCTGTTTCTCACTCCAACCACAAAGCGTGCGCAGCACGAGTCTTGGCACAGCAGAACACTTCCCCTGGCATGCCCTTTGCAGCCTCACTCCAAACGGGGCTCTCCGCTTCATCCATCCCCTGACTCCATACTAGCACCAAGAGGCTGCTGAAGCGTTTCGCAGAAAACACCAAAGAACCTGCTTCTCACTCCAAGCACAAAGCGTGCGCAGCACGAGTCTTGGCACAGCAGAACACTTCCCTTGGCATGCCCTTTGCAGCCTCACTCCAAACGGGGCTCTCCGCTTCCTCCATCCCCTAATTCCATACTGGCACCAAAGGGCTGCTAAAGCGTTTCGCAGAAAACACCAAAGAACCTGTTTCTCACTCCAACCACAAAGCGTGCGCAGCACGAGTCTTGGCACAGCAGAACACTTCCCCTGGCATGCCCTTTGCAGCCTCACTCCAAACGGGGCTCTCCGCTTCATCCATCCCCTGACTCCATACTAGCACCAACAGGCTGCTAAAGCGTTTCGCAGAAAACACCAAGGAACCTGTTTCTCACTCCAACCACAAAGCGTGCGCAGCACGAGTCTTGGCACAGCAGAACACTTTCCTTGGCATGCCCTTTGCAGCCTCACTCCAAACGGGGCTCTCCGCTTCATCCATCCCGTAATTCCATACTAGCACCAACGCGCTGCTAAAGCGTTTCGCAGAAAACACCAAAGAACCTGTTTCTCACTCCAACCACAAAGCGTGCGCAGCACGAGTCTTGGCACAGCAGAACACTTCCCTTGGCATGCGCTTTGCAGCCTCACTCCAAACGGGGCTCTCCGCTTCATCCATCCCCTGACTCCATACTAGCACCAACAGGCTGCTAAAGCGTTTCGCAGAAAACACCAAGGAACCTGTTTCTCACTCCAACCACAAAGCGTGCGCAGCACGAGTCTTGGCACAGCAGAACACTTCCCTTGGCATGCCCTTTGCAGCCTCACTCCAAACGGGGCTCTCCGCTTCATCCATCCCCTAATTCCATACTAGCACCAACAGGCTGCTAAAGCGTTTCGCAGAAAACACCAAAGAACCTGTTTCTCACTCCAACCACAAAGCGTGCGCAGCACGAGTCTTGGCACAGCAGAACACTTCCCTTGGCATGCCCTTTGCAGCCTCACTCCAAACGGGGCTCTCCGCTTCATCCATCCCCTAATTCCATACTAGCACCAACGCGCTGCTAAAGCGTTTCGCAGAAAACACCAAAGAACCTGTTTCTCACTCCAACCACAAAGCGTGCGCAGCACGAGTCTTGGCACAGCAGAACACTTCCCTTGGCATGCCCTTTGCAGCCTCACTCCAAACGGGGCTCTCCGCTTCATCCATCCCCTAATTCCATACTAGCACCAACGCGCTGCTAAAGCGTTTCGCAGAAAACACCAAGGAACCTGTTTCTCACTCCAACCACAAAGCGTGCGCAGCACGAGTCTTGGCACAGCAGAACACTTCCCCTGGCATGCCCTTTGCAGCCTCACTCCAAACGGGGCTCTCCGCTTCATCCATCCCCTAATTCCATACTAGCACCAACGCGCTGCTAAAGCGTTTCGCAGAAAACACCAAAGAACCTGTTTCTCACTCCAACCACAAAGCGTGCGCAGCACGAGTCTTGACACAGCAGAACACTTCCCTTGGCATGCGCTTTGCAGCCTCACTCCAACCGGGGCTCTCCGCTTCATCCATCCCCTGACTCCATACTAGCACCAACGGGCTGCTAAAGCGTTTCGCAGAAAACACCAAGGAACCTGTTTCTCACTCCAACCACAAAGCGTGCGCAGCACGAGTCTTGGCACAGCAGAACACTTCCCTTGGCATGCCCTTTGCAGCCTCACTCCAAACGGGGCTCTCCGCTTCATCCATCCCCTAATTCCATACTAGCACCAACAGCCTGCTAAAGCATTTCGCAGAAAGCACCAAAGAACCTGTTTGTCACTCCAACCACAAAGCGTGCGCAGCACGAGTCTTGGCACAGCAGAACACTTCCCTTGGCATGACCTTTGCAGCCTCACTCCAAACGGGGCTCTCCGCTTCATCCATCCCCTGACTCCATACTAGCACCAACGCGCTGCTAAAGCGTTTCGCAGAAAACACCAAAGAACCTGTTTCTCACTCCAACCACAAAGCGTGCGCAGCACGAGTCTTGGCACAGCAGAACACTTCCCTTGGCATGCCCTTTGCAGCCTCACTCCAAACGGGGCTCTCCGTTTCCTCCATCCCCTAATTCCATACTGGCACCAAAGGGCTGCTAAAGCGTTTCGCAGAAAACACCAAAGAACCTGTTTCTCACTCCAACCACAAAGCGTGCGCAGCACGAGTCTTGGCACAGCAGAACACTTCCCCTGGCATGCCCTTTGCAGCCTCACTCCAAACGGGGCTCTCCGCTTCATCCATCCCCTAACTCCATACTAGCACCAAGAGGCTGCTAAAGCGTTTCGCAGAAAACACCAAGGAACCTGTTTCTCACTCCAACCACAAAGCGTGCGCAGCACGAGTCTTGGCACAGCAGAACACTTCCCTTGGCATGCCCTTTGCAGCCTCACTCCAAACGGGGCTCTCCGCTTCATCCATCCCCTAATTCCATACTAGCACCAACGCGCTGCTAAAGCGTTTCGCAGAAAACACCAAAGAACCTGTTTCTCACTCCAACCACAAAGCGTGCGCAGCACGAGTCTTGACACAGCAGAACACTTCCCTTGGCATGCGCTTTGCAGCCTCACTCCAACCGGGGCTCTCCGCTTCATCCATCCCCTGACTCCATACTAGCACCAACGGGCTGCTAAAGCGTTTCGCAGAAAACACCAAGGAACCTGTTTCTCACTCCAACCACAAAGCGTGCGCAGCACGAGTCTTGGCACAGCAGAACACTTCCCTTGGCATGCCCTTTGCAGCCTCACTCCAAACGGGGCTCTACGCTTCATCCATCCCCTAACTCCATACTAGCACCAAGAGGCTGCTAAAGCGTTTCGCAGAAAACACCAAAGAACCTGTTTCTCACTCCAACCACAAAGCGTGCGCAGCACGAGTCTTGGCACAGCAGAACACTTCCCTTGGCATGCCCTTTGCAGCCTCACTCCAAACGGGGCTCTCCGCTTCATCCATCCCCTAATTCCATACTTGCACCAACGCGCTGCTAAAGCGTTTCGCAGAAAACACCAAAGAACCTGTTTCTCACTCCAACCACAAAGCGTGCGCAGCACGAGTCTTGGCACAGCAGAACACTTCCCTTGGCATGCCCTTTGCAGCCTCACTCCAAACGGGGCTCTCCGCTTCATCCATCCCCTAATTCCATACTAGCACCAACAGGCTGCTAAAGCGTTTCGCAGAAAGCACCAAAGAACCTGTTTATCACTCCAACCACAAAGCGTGCGCAGCACGAGTCTTGGCACAGCAGAACACTTCCCTTGGCATGCCCTTTGCAGCCTCACTCCAAACGGGGCTCTCCGCTTCATCCATCCCCTGACTCCATACTAGCACCAACGCGCTGCTAAAGCGTTTCGCAGAAAACACCAAGGAACCTGTTTCTCACTCCAACCACAAAGCGTGTGCAGCACGAGTCTTGGCACAGCAGAACACTTCCCCTGGCATGCCCTTTGCAGCCTCACTCCAAACGGGGCTCTCCGCTTCATCCATCCCCTGACTCCATACTAGCACCAAGAGGCTGCTAAAGCGTTTCGCAGAAAACACCAAAGAACCTGTTTCTCACTCCAACCACAAAGCGTGCGCAGCACGAGTCTTGGCACAGCAGAACACTTCCCTTGGCATGCCCTTTGCAGCCTCACTCCAAACGGGGCTCTCCGCTTCATCCATCCCCTAATTCCATACTTGCACCAACGGGCTGCTAAAGCATTTCGCAGAAAGCACCAAAGAACCTGTTTGTCACTCCAACCACAAAGCGTGCGCAGCACGAGTCTTGGCACAGCAGAACGCTTCCCTTGGCATGACCTTTGCAGTCTCACTCCAAACGGGGCTCTCCGCTTCATCCATCCCCTGACTCCATACTAGCACCAACGCGCTGCTAAAGCATTTCGCAGAAAACACCAAAGAACCTGTTTCTCACTCCAACCACAAAGCGTGCGCAGCACGAGTCTTGGCACAGCAGAACACTTCCCTTGGCATGCCCTTTGCAGCCTCACTCCAAACGGGGCTCTCCGCTTCCTCCATCCCCTATTTCCATACTGGCACCAAAGGGCTGCTAAAGCGTTTCGCAGAAAACACCAAAGAACCTGTTTCTCACTCCAACCACAAAGCGTGCGCAGCACGAGTCTTGGCACAGCAGAACACTTCCCCTGGCATGCCCTTTGCAGCCTCACTCCAAACGGGGCTCTCCGCTTCATCCATCCCCTAACTCCATACTAGCACCAAGAGGCTGCTAAAGCGTTTCGCAGAAAACACCAAGGAACCTGTTTCTCACTCCAACCACAAAGCGTGCGCAGCACGAGTCTTGGCACAGCAGAACACTTCCCTTGGCATGCCCTTTGCAGCCTCACTCCAAACGGGGCTCTCCGCTTCATCCATCCCCTAATTCCATACTTGCACCAACGCGCTGCTAAAGCGTTTCGCAGAAAACACCAAAGAACCTGTTTCTCACTCCAACCACAAAGCGTGCGCAGCACGAGTCTTGGCACAGCAGAACACTTCCCTTGGCATGCCCTTTGCAGCCTCACTCCAAACGGGGCTCTCCGCTTCATCCATCCCCTAATTCCATACTAGCACCAACAGGCTGCGAAAGCGTTTCGCAGAAAGCACCAAAGAACCTGTTTATCACTCCAACCACAAAGCGTGCGCAGCACGAGTCTTGGCACAGCAGAACACTTCCCTTGGCATGCCCTTTGCAGCCTCACTCCAAACGGGGCTCTCCGCTTCATCCATCCCCTGACTCCATACTAGCACCAACGCGCTGCTAAAGCGTTTCGCAGAAAACACCAAGGAACCTGTTTCTCACTCCAACCACAAAGCGTGCGCAGCACGAGTCTTGGCACAGCAGAACACTTCCCCTGGCATGCCCTTTGCAGCCTCACTCCAAACGGGGCTCTCCGCTTCATCCATCCCCTGACTCCATACTAGCACCAACAGGCTGCTGAAGCGTTTCGCAGAAAACACCAAGGAACCTGTTTCTCACTCCAACCACAAAGCGTGCGCAGCACGAGTCTTGGCACAGCAGAACACTTCCCCTGGCATGCCCTTTGCAGCCTCACTCCAAACGGGGCTCTCCGCTTCATCCATCCCCTGACTCCATACTAGCACCAAGAGGCTGCTGAAGCGTTTCGCAGAAAACACCAAGGAACCTGTTTCTCACTCCAACCACAAAGCGTGCGCAGCACGAGTCTTGGCACAGCAGAACACTTCCCTTGGCATGCCCTTTGCAGCCTCACTCCAAACGGGGCTCTCCGCTTCATCCATCCCCTGACTCCATACTAGCACCAACAGGCTGCTAAAGCGTTTCGCAGAAAACACCAAAGAACCTGTTTCTCACTCCAAGCACAAAGCGTGCGCAGCACGAGTCTTGGCACAGCAGAACACTTCCCTTGGCATGCCCTTTGCAGCCTCACTCCAAACGGGGCTCTCCGCTTCCTCCATTCCCTAATTCCATACTGGCACCAAAGGGCTGCTAAAGCGTTTCGCAGAAAACACCAAAGAACCTGTTTCTCACTCCAACCACAAAGCGTGCGCAGCACGAGTCTTGGCACAGCAGAACACTTCCCCTGGCATGCCCTTTGCAGCCTCACTCCAAACGGGGCTCTCCGCTTCATCCATCCCCTGACTCCATACTAGCACCAACAGGCTGCTAAAGCGTTTCGCAGAAAACACCAAGGAACCTGTTTCTCACTCCAACCACAAAGCGTGCGCAGCACGAGTCTTGGCACAGCAGAACACTTTCCTTGGCATGCCCTTTGCAGCCTCACTCCAAACGGGGCTCTCCGCTTCATCCATCCCGTAATTCCATACTAGCACCAACGCGCTGCTAAAGCGTTTCGCAGAAAACACCAAAGAACCTGTTTCTCACTCCAACCACAAAGCGTGCGCAGCACGAGTCTTGGCACAGCAGAACACTTCCCTTGGCATGCGCTTTGCAGCCTCACTCCAAACGGGGCTCTCCGCTTCATCCATCCCCTGACTCCATACTAGCACCAACAGGCTGCTAAAGCGTTTCGCAGAAAACACCAAAGAACCTGTTTCTCACTCCAACCACAAAGCGTGCGCAGCACGAGTCTTGGCACAGCAGAACACTTCCCTTGGCATGCCCTTTGCAGCCGCCTCACTCCAAACGGGGCTCTCCGCTTCATCCATCCCCTAATTCCATACTAGCACCAATGCGCTGCTAAAGCGTTTCGCAGAAAACACCAAGGAACCTGTTTCTCACTCCAACCACAAAGCGTGCGCAGCACGAGTCTTGGCACAGCAGAACACTTCCCTTGGCATGCGCTTTGCAGCCTCACTCCAAACGGGGCTCTCCGCTTCATCCATCCCCTAATTCCATACTTGCACCAACGGGCTGCTAAAGCATTTCGCAGAAAGCACCAAAGAACCTGTTTGTCACTCCAACCACAAAGCGTGCGCAGCACGAGTCTTGGCACAGCAGAACACTTCCCTTGGCATGCCCTTTGCAGCCTCACTCCAAACGGGGCTCTCCGCTTCATCCATCCCCTGACTCCATACTAGCACCAACGCGCTGCTAAAGCGTTTCGCAGAAAACACCAAAGAACCTGTTTCTCACTCCAACCACAAAGCGTGCGCAGCACGAGTCTTGGCACAGCAGAACACTTCCCTTGGCATGCCCTTTGCAGCCTCACTCCAAACGGGGCTCTCCGCTTCCTCCATCCCCTAATTCCATACTGGCACCAAAGGGCTGCTAAAGCGTTTCGCAGAAAACACCAAAGAACCTGTTTCTCACTCCAACCACAAAGCGTGCGCAGCACGAGTCTTGGCCAGCAGAACACTTCCCCTGGCATGCCCTTTGCAGCCTCACTCCAAACGGGGCTCTCCGCTTCATCCATCCCCTAATTCCATACTAGCACCAACGCGCTGCTAAAGCGTTTCGCAGAAAACACCAAAGAACCTGTTTCTCACTCCAACCACAAAGCGTGCGCAGCACGAGTCTTGACACAGCAGAACACTTCCCTTGGCATGCGCTTTGCAGCCTCACTCCAACCGGGGCTCTCCGCTTCATCCATCCCCTGACTCCATACTAGCACCAACGGGCTGCTAAAGCGTTTCGCAGAAAACACCAAGGAACCTGTTTCTTACTCCAACCACAAAGCGTGCGCAGCACGAGTCTTGGCACAGCAGAACACTTCCCTTGGCATGCCCTTTGCAGCCTCACTCCAAACGGGGCTCTACGCTTCATCCATCCCCTAACTCCATACTAGCACCAAGAGGCTGCTAAAGCGTTTCGCAGAAAACACCAAAGAACCTGTTTCTCACTCCAACCACAAAGCGTGCGCAGCACGAGTCTTGGCACAGCAGAACACTTCCCTTGGCATGCCCTTTGCAGCCTCACTCCAAACGGGGCTCTCCGCTTCATCCATCCCCTAATTCCATACTTGCACCAACGCGCTGCTAAAGCGTTTCGCAGAAAACACCAAAGAACCTGTTTCTCACTCCAACCACAAAGCGTGCGCAGCACGAGTCTTGGCACAGCAGAACACTTCCCTTGGCATGCCCTTTGCAGCCTCACTCCAAACGGGGCTCTCCGCTTCATCCATCCCCTAATTCCATACTAGCACCAACAGGCTGCTAAAGCGTTTCGCAGAAAGCACCAAAGAACCTGTTTATCACTCCAACCACAAAGCGTGCGCAGCACGAGTCTTGGCACAGCAGAACACTTCCCTTGGCATGCCCTTTGCAGCCTCACTCCAAACGGGGCTCTCCGCTTCATCCATCCCCTGACTCCATACTAGCACCAAGAGGCTGCTAAAGCGTTTCGCAGAAAACACCAAAGAACCTGTTTCTCACTCCAACCACAAAGCGTGCGCAGCACGAGTCTTGGCACAGCAGAACACTTCCCTTGGCATGCCCTTTGCAGCCTCACTCCAAACGGGGCTCTCCGCTTCATCCATCCCCTAATTCCATACTAGCACCAACGCGCTGCTAAAGCGTTTCGCAGAAAACACCAAGGAACCTGTTTCTCACTCCAACCACAAAGCGTGCGCAGCACGAGTCTTGGCACAGCAGAACACTTCCCCTGGCATGCCCTTTGCAGCCTCACTCCAAACGGGGCTCTCCGCTTCATCCATCCCCTGACTCCATACTAGCACCAACAGGCTGCTGAAGCGTTTCGCAGAAAACACCAAGGAACCTGTTTCTCACTCCAACCACAAAGCGTGCGCAGCACGAGTCTTGGCACAGCAGAACACTTCCCCTGGCATGCCCTTTGCAGCCTCACTCCAAACGGGGCTCTCCGCTTCATCCATCCCCTGACTCTATACTAGCACCAAGAGGCTGCTGAAGCGTTTCGCAGAAAACACCAAGGAACCTGTTTCTCACTCCAACCACAAAGCGTGCGCAGCACGAGTCTTGGCACAGCAGAACACTTCCCTTGGCATGCGCTTTGCAGCCTCACTCCAAACGGGGCTCTCCGCTTCATCCATCCCCTAATTCCATACTTGCACCAACGGGCTGCTAAAGCATTTCGCAGAAAGCACCAAAGAACCTGTTTCTCACTCCAACCACAAAGCGTGCGCAGCACGAGTCTTGGCACAGCAGAACACTTCCCTTGGCATGACCTTTGCAGCCTCACTCCAAACGGGGCTCTCCGCTTCATCCATCCCCTGACTCCATACTAGCACCAACGCGCTGCTAAAGCGTTTCGCAGAAAACACCAAAGAACCTGTTTCTCACTCCAACCACAAAGCGTGCGCAGCACGAGTCTTGGCACAGCAGAACACTTCCCTTGGCATGCCCTTTGCAGCCTCACTCCAAACGGGGCTCTCCGCTTCCTCCATCCCCTAATTCCATACTGGCACCAAAGGGCTGCTAAAGCGTTTCGCAGAAAACACCAAAGAACCTGTTTCTCACTCCAACCACAAAGCGTGCGCAGCACGAGTCTTGGCACAGCAGAACACTTCCCCTGGCATGCCCTTTGCAGCCTCACTCCAAACGGGGCTCTCCGCTTCATCCATCCCCTAATTCCATACTAGCACCAACGCGCTGCTAAAGCGTTTCGCAGAAAACACCAAAGAACCTGTTTCTCACTCCAACCACAAAGCGTGCGCAGCACGAGTCTTGACACAGCAGAACACCTCCCTTGGCATGCGCTTTGCAGCCTCACTCCAACCGGGGCTCTCCGCTTCATCCATCCCCTGACTCCATACTAGCACCAACGGGCTGCTAAAGCGTTTCGCAGAAAACACCAAGGAACCTGTTTCTCACTCCAACCACAAAGCGTGCGCAGCACGAGTCTTGGCACAGCAGAACACTTCCCTTGGCATGCCCTTTGCAGCCTCACTCCAAACGGGGCTCTACGCTTCATCCATCCCCTAACTCCATACTAGCACCAAGAGGCTGCTAAAGCGTTTCGCAGAAAACACCAAAGAACCTGTTTCTCACTCCAACCACAAAGCGTGCGCAGCACGAGTCTTGGCACAGCAGAACACTTCCCTTGGCATGCCCTTTGCAGCCTCACTCCAAACGGGGCTCTCCGCTTCATCCATCCCCTAATTCCATACTAGCACCAACGCGCTGCTAAAGCGTTTCGCAGAAAACACCAAAGAACCTGTTTCTCACTCCAACCACAAAGCGTGCGCAGCACGAGTCTTGGCACAGCAGAACACTTCCCTTGGCATGCCCTTTGCAGCCTCACTCCAAACGGGGCTCTCCGCTTCATCCATCCCCTAATTCCATACTAGCACCAACAGGCTGCTAAAGCGTTTCGCAGAAAGCACCAAAGAACCTGTTTATCACTCCAACCACAAAGCGTGCGCAGCACGAGTCTTGGCACAGCAGAACACTTCCCTTGGCATGCCCTTTGCAGCCTCACTCCAAACGGGGCTCTCCGCTTCATCCATCCCCTGACTCCATACTAGCACCAACGCGCTGCTAAAGCGTTTCGCAGAAAACACCAAGGAACCTGTTTCTCACTCCAACCACAAAGCGTGCGCAGCACGAGTCTTGGCACAGCAGAACACTTCCCCTGGCATGCCCTTTGCAGCCTCACTCCAAACGGGGCTCTCCGCTTCATCCATCCCCTGACTCCATACTAGCACCAACAGGCTGCTGAAGCGTTTTGCAGAAAACACCAAGGAACCTGTTTCTCACTCCAACCACAAAGCGTGCGCAGCACGAGTCTTGGCACAGCAGAACACTTCCCCTGGCATGCCCTTTGCAGCCTCACTCCAAACGGGGCTCTCCGCTTCATCCATCCCCTGACTCCATACTAGCACCAAGAGGCTGCTGAAGCGTTTCGCAGAAAACACCAAGGAACCTGTTTCTCACTCCAACCACAAAGCGTGCGCAGCACGAGTCTTGGCACAGCAGAACACTTCCCTTGGCATGCCCTTTGCAGCCTCACTCCAAACGGGGCTCTCCGCTTCATCCATCCCCTAACTGCATACTAGCACCAAGAGGCTGCTAAAGCGTTTCGCAGAAAACACCAAAGAACCTGTTTCTCACTCCAACCACAAAGCGTGCGCAGCACGAGTCTTGGCACAGCAGAACACTTCCCTTGGCATGCCCTTTGCAGCCTCACTCCAAACGGGGCTCTCCGCTTCCTCCATCCCCTAATTCCATACTGGCACCAAAGGGCTGCTAAAGCGTTTCGCAGAAAACACCAAAGAACCTGTTTCTCACTCCAACCACAAAGCGTGCGCAGCACGAGTCTTGGCACAGCAGAACACTTCCCTTGGCATGCGCTTTGCAGCCTCACTCCAAACGGGGCTCTCCGCTTCATCCATCCCCTGACTCCATACTAGCACCAACAGGCTGGTAAAGCGTTTCGCAGAAAACACCAAGGAACCTGTTTCTCACTCCAACCACAAAGCGTGCGCAGCACGAGTCTTGGCACAGCAGAACACTTCCCCTGGCATGCCCTTTGCAGCCTCACTCCAAACGGGGCTCTCCGCTTCATCCATCCCCTGACTCTATACTAGCACCAAGAGGCTGCTGAAGCGTTTCGCAGAAAACACCAAGGAACCTGTTTCTCACTCCAACCACAAAGCGTGCGCAGCACGAGTCTTGGCACAGCAGAACACTTCCCTTGGCATGCGCTTTGCAGCCTCACTCCAAACGGGGCTCTCCGCTTCATCCATCCCCTGACTCCATACTAGCACCAACAGGCTGCTAAAGCGTTTCGCAGAAAACACCAAAGAACCTGTTTCTCACTCCAACCACAAAGCGTGCGCAGCACGAGTCTTGGCACAGCAGAACACTTCCCTTGGCATGCCCTTTGCAGCCTCACTCCAAACGGGGCTCTCCGCTTCCTCCATCCCCTAATTCCATACTGGCACCAAAGGGCTGCTAAAGCGTTTCGCAGAAAACACCAAAGAACCTGTTTCTCACTCCAACCACAAAGCGTGCGCAGCACGAGTCTTGGCACAGCAGAACACTTCCCCTGGCATGCCCTTTGCAGCCTCACTCCAAACGGGGCTCTCCTCTTCATCCATCCCCTAACTCCATACTAGCACCAACGGGCTGCTAAAGCGTTTCGCAGAAAACACCAAAGAACCTGTTTCTCACTCCAAACACAAAGCGTGCGCAGCACGAGTCTTGGCACAGCAGAACACTTCCCCTGGCATGCCCTTTGCAGCCTCACTCCAAACGGGGCTCTCCGCTTCATCCATCCGCTAATTCTAAACTAGCACCAACGCGCTGCTAAAGCGTTTCGCAGAAAACACCAAAGAACCTGTTTCTCACTCCAACCACAAAGCGTGCGCAGCACGAGTCTTGGCACAGCAGAACACTTCCCTTGGCATGCGCTTTGCAGCCTCACTCCAAACGGGGCTCTCCGCTTCATCCATCCCCTAACTCCATACTAGCACCAACGGGCTGCTAAAGCGTTTCGCAGAAAACACCAAAGAACCTGTTTCTCACTCCCACCACAAAGCGTACGCAGCATGAGTCTTGACACAGCAGAACACTTCCCCTGGCATGCCCTTTGCAGCCTCACTCCAAATGGGGCTCTCCGCTTCATCCATCCCCTGACTCCATACTAGCACCAACAGGCTGCTAAAGCGTTTCGCAGAAAACACCAAGGAACCTGTTTCTCACTCCAACCACAAAGCGTGCGCAGCACGAGTCTTGGCACAGCAGAACACTTCCCTTGGCATGCGCTTTGCAGCCTCACTCCAAACGGGGCTCTCCGCTTCATCCATCCCCTGACTCCATACTAGCACCAACGGGCTGCTAAAGCGTTTCGCAGAAAACACCAAAGAACCTGTTTCTCACTCCAACCACAAAGCGTGCGCAGCACGAGTCTTGGCACAGCAGAACACTTCCCTTGGCATGCCCTTTGCAGCCTCACTCCAAACGGGGCTCTCCGCTTCATCCATCCCCTAATTCCATACTTGCACCAACGGGCTGCTAAAGCGTTTCGCAGAAAACACCAAAGAACCTGTTTCTCACTCCAACCACAAAGCGTGCGCAGCACGAGTCTTGGCACAGCAGAACACTTCCCTTGGCATGCCCTTTGCAGCCTCACTCCAAACGGGGCTCTCCGCTTCATCCATCCCCTAACTCCATACTAGCACCAATAGGCTCCTAAAGCATTTCGCAGAAAGCACCAAAGAACCTGTTTGTCACTCCAACCACAAAGCGTGCGCAGCACGAGTCTTGGCACAGCAGAACACTTCCCTTGGCATGACCTTTGCAGCCTCACTCCAAACGGGGCTCTCCGCTTCATCCATCCCCTGACTCCATACTAGCACCAACGCGCTGCTAAAGCGTTTCGCAGAAAACACCAAAGAACCTGTTTCTCACTCCAACCACAAAGCGTGCGCAGCACGAGTCTTGGCACAGCAGAACACTTCCCTTGGCATGCCCTTTGCAGCCTCACTCCAAACGGGGCTCTCCGCTTCCTCCATCCCCTAATTCCATACTGGCACCAAAGGGCTGCTAAAGCGTTTCGCAGAAAACACCAAAGAACCTGTTTCTCACTCCAACCACAAAGCGTGCGCAGCACGAGTCTTGGCACAGCAGAACACTTCCCCTGGCATGCCCTTTGCAGCCTCACTCCAAACGGGGCTCTCCGCTTCATCCATCCCCTGACTCCATACTAGCACCAAGAGGCTGCTAAAGCGTTTCGCAGAAAACACCAAGGAACCTGTTTCTCACTCCAACCACAAAGCGTGCGCAGCACGAGTCTTGGCACAGCAGAACACTTCCCTTGGCATGCCCTTTGCAGCCTCACTCCAAACGGGGCTCTACGCTTCATCCATCCCCTAACTCCATACTAGCACCAACGCGCTGCTAAAGCGTTTCGCAGAAAACACCAAAGAACCTGTTTCTCACTCCAACCACAAAGCGTGCGCAGCACGAGTCTTGGCACAGCAGAACACTTCCCTTGGCATGCCCTTTGCAGCCTCACTCCAAACGGGGCTCTCCGCTTCATCCATCCCCTAATTCCATACTTGCACCAACGGGCTGCTAAAGCATTTCGCAGAAAGCACCAAAGAACCTGTTTGTCACTCCAACCACAAAGCGTGCGCAGCACGAGTCTTGGCACAGCAGAACACTTCCCTTGGCATGACCTTTGCAGCCTCACTCCAAACGGGGCTCTCCGCTTCATCCATCCCCTGACTCCATACTAGCACCAACGCGCTGCTAAAGCGTTTCGCAGAAAACACCAAAGAACCTGTTTCTCACTCCAACCACAAAGCGTGCGCAGCACGAGTCTTGGCACAGCAGAACACTTCCCTTGGCATGCCCTTTGCAGCCTCACTCCAAACGGGGCTCTCCGCTTCCTCCATCCCCTAATTCCATACTGGCACCAAAGGGCTGCTAAAGCGTTTCGCAGAAAACACCAAAGAACCTGTTTCTCACTCCAACCACAAAGCGTGCGCAGCACGAGTCTTGGCACAGCAGAACACTTCCCCTGGCATGCCCTTTGCAGCCTCACTCCAAACGGGGCTCTCCGCTTCATCCATCCCCTAACTCCATACTAGCACCAAGAGGCTGCTAAAGCGTTTCGCAGAAAACACCAAGGAACCTGTTTCTCACTCCAACCACAAAGCGTGCGCAGCACGAGTCTTGGCACAGCAGAACACTTCCCTTGGCATGCCCTTTGCAGCCTCACTCCAAACGGGGCTCTACGCTTCATCCATCCCCTAACTCCATACTAGCACCAAGAGGCTGCTAAAGCGTTTCGCAGAAAACACCAAAGAACCTGTTTCTCACTCCAACCACAAAGCGTGCGCAGCACGAGTCTTGGCACAGCAGAACACTTCCCTTGGCATGCCCTTTGCAGCCTCACTCCAAACGGGGCTCTCCGCTTCATCCATCCCCTAATTCCATACTTGCACCAACGGGCTGCTAAAGCGTTTCGCAGAAAACACCAAAGAACCTGTTTCTCACTCCAACCACAAAGCGTGCGCAGCACGAGTCTTGGCACAGCAGAACACTTCCCTTGGCATGCCCTTTGCAGCC